>NW_022437001.1:11158823-11332297 GCF_009761245.1 Sapajus apella
GGAAGGAAGGAAGGAAGGAAGGAAGGAAGGAAGGAAGGAAGGAAGGAAGAGAGGGAGGGAGGGAGGAAGGAAGGAAAGAAGGAGGGAAGGAAGGAAGGAAGGAAGAATTGTAGAATTGATGGACCACAATATAGAGGCATGGATAACTTTAGAAAACAGCTGGCAAATTGATTTCCAACATGGATGCTTTTTTTATCTTCTCACCAGTGATATAAAATGTTTCCTGTGGCCTACATTCTCATCAACACTTGACATGGTCAGTATTTTTTTATTTGTTTGTTTTCTTTTCTTACTGCATTGGCTAAAATAATTATTTAATATTGAATAGATGTGAACTCCCTTGCCTTATTCCAGAGTGATGACTATACTGTTCAATATGTCACCAATAAGCACAATTCTAGCTATATGTTATTTTCTTTGTAAAACTGAGAAAGTTCTCTTCTATTACTAGATTGCTGAGAGTTTTTAAATCATACTTGAATTTTATAAAATGCGTTTTCTGAACTTATTGAGATAAACATTTAGCTTTTCCCCTTTTTCAGTTAATGTGAAGTGAGTTATATGGATTAGTTTTTTTGTGTTAAGGTAAACACAGAATTTTTTAGAAAATCACCTCCCCATAAAAACTCATGAAGGATTGTCCTTGTACTTACTATCTCCTAAAAAGACATAATGCAGTGTACAAACTATTTTAATTGATGTTACAAAAGGTGAAATATGTATACTTTGTAATTTCCCCATTTAGATTTTTACTTCCTTGATGTAAAAATGAAAAAATACTTGAGGCTGGGCACAGTGGCTCAAGCCTGTAATCCCATCACTTTGGGAGGCCAAGGCAGGTGGATCAAGAAGTCAAGAGATTGAGACCATCCTGGCCAATATGGTGAAACCCTGTCTCTACCATAAATACAAAAATTAGCTGGGCATTGTGGTATGTGCCTGTAGTCCCAGATACTTCGAAGTCTGAGGGAGGGGAATCACTTGAATCGGGGAAGTGGAGGTTGCAGTGGGCCAAGATAGCACCACTGCACTCCAGCCTGGTAACAGAGTGAGACTCCATCTCTAAAAAGAAAAGAAAAGAAAAAATACTTGAACTGCAAATTTGTAGTAATACATTGTCATGACTGCTAACTTTTGGTTGTTTCATTTTGTACAAGTCAGTGAATGACTTTATCTTAATTTTTATTAATCTATAAATTGAGGGAAGTAAAGCCATGAATTCAAATTCTCATATAGTTCATGATTATTGTGACACTTGTAACCCTTAATTCTACAAGAAATTAAACTGAGATTGTTGTGTATTAAATAATAACAATAACTTGTTTCCTGTGAATTTATGAAATACAGGTGCTCTTTCCCAAGTGATCCTCACAGTACTTCTGTGTGGTATTACTAGAATTATGTATTAGACATCTCTGCTTAATGAATTTTCACTGAGATATCTGAAATAATGTGAAGATGAATGTCTCATTTATATTTCAATTTGATGCCTCTAATTAATTTTTACTCGATACTGATATAGATTTGCTGAATAATTAATTTGCTGGCAGAAACTGCTTAAATATCTGGAATCACATTAAAAACTTCTGGAACCTGAATTAGCTGGGACGTTATATCAAATCAATTAAATTATTTTTTGGAGAAAGTCTTTTTCTTTATTTAACAGATAATGTCCTTGATTTTGTATTTGAAATCTTTATAATGTAATAATTGGGAACACATATTCTTTATCACTTGGATGAAATGTTGATGTCTTGAATCATGACATCAGTAGAGGTGTTAAGATATTTTGGATGCTGAATACGTTTTTAAGCTAAAGGCAAGATTTGCTGAGAAAAATAGAAGAATCTAGAGTAAATCTAAGTTTCTTTGGATTGGACAGCTGGAAGGATGGTATTACTTTCAAATAAAATAGCGAATGGAGCAGATTTGAGGGAAGGCTGAGAAAAGGAGTTCAGAACATGTTGAGTTTTGGGTAATTATTGGACATCAAGGTGGAAATGTTAAGTACTTAGTTTGATATATGAAATGAAGTTCAGAAGAGGAAATTGTGCTGGAGATATGAGTTTACTGGTCATTAGCATAGAGGTTGTATATAAAACCAGAAGGGTCACTGATAGAGAGTAGAAGAGATCAAGGACTGGCTAACTTGCAGCACTTCAAATGTAAAAGTGGAGAAAAGAAGCATAACTAAGAAAAGAGATTGAGAAGGAATGAACTGTGGTTCAGGAAAAACAATTTAAAGATGTGTTGAACTAGAATCAAGAATAGAAAATGTTTCCAGGAGAGGGAAGAGAACTATGTGTAGATTCTACTGAAAACTCCAATAAAAGGAAACTAATTGATAATTCAATTTCATGATGTGGGGGGCCACTGGCTACTGAGTTCATTTTGGTTCCCATAGCAGCAGATCCTAAACAAGAATTCAAGAGGAAGGAGCATGTTTGAGAGGTGTAGGAATAGCAATGGTAGATTCAAAAAATGACATAAGGAAGGCAGCCTGTAAGTGTGTGTCATTAAGCCATAGTTGACGACTGGAGCTTTATCCCACAAGACTAAGAAATGGCATAAAACACAGCTCAGAATTGTTCCACACAAAGAGCAAGGGAGTGGTGGCATTTTATATTGATGAATTTAGCTGACACTGCTGGGGAAGGATGTGGGTGGTGTTAATTACTTGATATTTATGGCTCTTTCCTTGCATGAATGTGACTTTCTGAGAACATGGAAAGAGCTCTCAGGCAGAGATACTGATCTTGATAGTTTTCAAGTTGAGCTGGAGCACAGTGGAATAGTCAAGATCTGAAGTGGCTGAATGGGGCTACAGTATCTTTGGGAAGAACACTTGCTGGAATGGTGACTATGGGGAAAGTCAGACTGGAGTGTGCTTGAGAGTGGCAGGAGAGGATTCAAAGATACCAGTTCACATAACTCTTTCAAGGGTTATTCTACCAAAAGGGAGCAGAGAAAGTGCAGCAGCTCATGGGGAGGTTGGGCTGAGGGAAGCTTTAAAAAAATGATAGCAATTGTAACATTTAACTGATGACATTGCTCTAATAGAAAGCAAGAAAGGGATGCTTTAGAGAAGAGTGAGGAGAATTACAGGAGTGATGCCTTGAGTAAAACAGGATGGATTCTGAACCAAGAATGGAGAAATTGGCTTTAGAGAGGAGCAGACAGGAAGGCAGAGGAAGAGATTGCAGATGTTTGAAGGTGAGTCCCTGAGGGGAAGAATTCTGTAGAGCTTATCTGATCGCTTTATTTTTCTTAGTGAAACAGACAGCAAGGCCAGCAGCTGAGAGTAAAAATTGGTGAAGCAGTATTAGGAGTTTCAGGAGAAAGCTTTACACTTTCTAAAACAGAGAAAGTGTAAAGAGAGTAGGAATATATGGTATGATTGCCTGGCAGAAGAAGGACCCATTTGTGATTCATAGTAATGAATTGTAAAGTAAAATATTTCAGCATGATTACATGTTTGTTTATTTATTTCCAGCCACTATTAGCTGCCAAAATAAAACAATGGAAATGGATGAGTTAGAGGCAGTGTTGTGCTAGAGCTGTCCCTCAGTAAGCTGATTTTAAAACTTGAAATTGGCCATGGTAAGTATTCATACCATAGAAATAGGTAAATGCTACAGATCAGGGACTTTTTTTTTTTTTTTTTTTTTTTTTTTATAACAGCACACCAGCACAGTACTGTGGCAGGTTACACACAGAGATTATTCTTTGCTCTCTCTTCATTCCATCTTTATGAAAAATCTTCTTAAAGGATTAATACTCAAGGGTGGAAAGGTAGAGACAGTTTATGCTCACTAATTGACTTCCATTAACTGATACATAATCGTAATCATCAAAATTTTTATATAAAATTTTTGTATCTTAAAATTCGATATAGTAGGTCCTAATCCCTGGAACCTTTATGGGCACACACTGGAACAAAGGAATATTTATACAAATATGTCTAGCAAGAAATGTCATTCCACAGTAGAAATAAAAGATAATGAGATATTCTGGTGAACACTTTGTTTTATTTTACCACTCCATAATCTTCTCACTCTCCTAATCAGTCAGCATTCCCTAAGGATGCTCCTGAGCAGGGGATCTAACTATGTGATTGCCACATGTTTCATTGCTTTGCAATTTATAACTCCCACTGAAGAAAGCATGCAGTAAAACAAGGAAGAAGGTTGATATTATTATAGGAATAACCTGAAAACTACTCCATTATTTAACTATTAGTATCCTCTAGTAATTTTATTATTAGTGATTTACTATATCCCAAATCAAAGGCATGTCCACTGGAGCTGAGGATCTTTTCATGTCAAGATCATCAATGTGAGCTACTAAATGTCGTGAAGGAGTTTTTGTGTATTGAATGGATTATGTCCAATTACTTAATTTATAAATTAATATAACTTTCATTTAAGTTGTAATTATAAAAGAAACTAGCTTCTCTTAAACTTTTAACTTACAAATCTTATTTTACTATTTATAAAAACTAATGAACAAGAATGATTTTCCCTTTTTCTTTGATGAAAGTTCAATTAATACAAGTTAAATAGACTAAATTAATTTAAATAATGCCATTAAAAATTTAGTAAATTATATTTTCTAAAATATTTTGAACTACACTTAGAAATTTAATGTTTGTTTTTCTAAGCATTAAAAAGCTCTCTAACAACTCAAATTCAAAGTCCTAACAAGAAAAACCCAGTTGTGCATTGAAAATAGTCTTGAAAATATCATAAACTTTAAAATAGCTTGTATTGCCAATTTTTGTGTTTTTACAAACTTAGTAAAGTTTTCAGGTATATTTTTGAGGGAATGTATTCTCTTTCCAGGTCTACAAGGGAGCATAGTTCTAAGGGCAAGAACTTCCAGCGCCAAGCTCCCCTCCCATACCTTTCCATCCAGTAGATTTAGTAGTTTCTGTTTTAATTTTCACATCAGCAGGAAGAATAAAAAAGTCAATCACTCCAGTGAAAGTTCAAAGGAACTCCTTTCATTGATCAAGGGGCTTGGAGAAGGTGGGAACTCCTACCAGGTTAAAAGTCCCCTTCTTCTACACTGCTTTGGATTCCATACTTCGGTTCCCCTCCACATTCCCTTTGTGGAAGCTTTCTCTCTTCTTCCCCTTTTTTCTGTTTCTCTGCAAAAACTTTTTGGGTCCAGTATTTACTTTATGAGTGCACCGCATCTGGAGTGGCCTCTCTCCCATTCTTGGATGAGTGAGAGACCAAGAACCAGAAAAAAAATTCTCTTGGGGGAGATATGCCTCCCCTGCACCACAAAACCTGGTCACACATTTTTTGGGGTGGTGGGGTTATGCCATTTATTTTTATTTTTATTTATTTTTAATTTTAGTTTTTTATCGCATTTTAGGTTTTGGGTTACATGCGAAGAACATGCAAGATTGTTGCATAGGCACACACATGGTAGTGTGATTTGCTGCCTTCCTCCCCATCACCTATATCTGGCATTTCTCCCATGCTATCCCTCCCCAACTCCCCACCCACTGCTGTCCCTCTGCTATTTCCCCCCAAAAGACCCCAGCCTGCGATGTTCCCCTCCCTGTGTCCATGTGTTCTCATTGTTCAACACCTGCCTATGAGTGAGAACATGTGGTGTTTGATTTTCTGTTCTTGTATCAATTTGCTGAGAATGATGGTTTCCAGATTCATACATGCCCCTACAAAGAACACGAACTCATCATTTTTGATGGCTGCATAATATTCCATGGTGTATATGTGCCACATTTTCCCTGTCCAGTCTATCGTAGACGGGCATTTAGGTTGGTTCCAGGTCTTTGCTATTGTAAACTGTGCTGCAATGAACATTTGTGTGCATGTGTCCTTATAGTAGAATGATTTATAATACTTTGGAAATATACTCAGTAATGAGATTGCTGGATCAAATAGAATTTCTATTTCTAGGTCCTTGAGGAACCGCCACACTGTCTTCCACAATGGTTGAACTAATTTACACTCCCACCAACAGTGTAAAAGAGTTCCTATTTCTCCACATCCTCCCCAGCATCTGTTGTCTCCAGATTTTTTAATGATCGCCATTCTAACTGGCATGAGGTGGTATCTCAATGTAGTTTTGATTTGCGTTTCTCTAATGACGAGTGATGATGAGCATGTTTTCATATGATTGTTGGCCCCATGTATGTCTTCTTTTGTAAAGTATCTGTTCATATCCTTTGCCCACTTTTGAATGGGCTTGTTTGGTTTTTTCTTGTAAATCTGTTTTAGTTCTTTGTAGGTTCTGGATATCAGCCTTTTGTCAGATGGGTAGATTGCAAAAATTTTTTCCCATTCTGTTGGTTGCCGATTCACTCTAACGACTGTTCCTTGTGCCGTGCAGGAGCTGTGGAGTTTGATTAGATCTCATTTGTCTATTTTGGCTTTTGTTGCCAATGCTTTTAGTGCTTTGGTCATGAAGTCCTTGCCTATGCCTATGTCCTGAATGGTTTTGCCTAGGTTTTCTTCTATGGCTTTTATGGTGTTAGGTCTTATGTTTAAGTCTTTAATCCATCTGGAGTTAATTTTAGTGTAAGGTGTCAGGCAGGGGCCCAGTTTCTGCTTTCTGAACGTGATTAGCCAGTTTTCCCAACACCATTTATTAAACAGGGAATCCTTTCCCCATTGCTTGTTTGTCAGGTTTGTCAAAGATCAGATGGTTGTAGATGTATTGTGTTGTCCCTGAAGCCTCTGTTCTATTCCAATGGTCTATATCTCTGTTTTCGTACCAATACCATGCTGTTTTGATTACTGTAGCCTTGTAGCATAGTTTGAAGTCTGGTAGTGTGATGCCTCCTGATTTGTTCTTTTTGTTTAGAATTGTCTTGGCTATGTGGGCTGTCTTTTGGTTCCATATGAAGTTTAAGGTGGTTTTTTCCTGTTCTGTGAAGAAGGTCATTGGTAGCTTGATGGGGATAGAATTGAATCTGTAAATTACATTGGGCAATTTGGCCATTTTCATGATATTGATTCTTCCTAACCATGAACATCAAATGTTTCTCCATCTGTTTGTGTTTTCTCTTATTTCCTTGAGCAGTGGTTTGTAGTTTTCCTTGAAGGGATCCTTTACATTCTTTGTTAGTGGTATTCCTAGGTATTTTATCCTCTTTGTAGCAGTTGTGAATGGCAGTTCGTTCTTGATTTGGCCCTCTGTAAGTCTGTTATTGGTGTATAGGAATGCATGTGATTTTTGCACATTGATTTTGTATCCTGAGACTTTGCTGAAGTCACTTATCAGCTTCAGGAGATTTTGGGCTGAGATGAGGGGGTCTTCTATATATACAATCATGTCATCTGCAAATAGAGACAATTTGACTTCCTCCTTTCCTATTTGAATGCCCTTTATTTCTTTTTCTTGACTGATTGCTCTGGCTAGAACTTCCAGTACTATATTGAATAGGAGTGGTGAAAGAGGGCATCCTTGTCTAGTGCCAGATTTCAAAGGCAATGCTTCCAGTTTGTGCCCATTCAATATGATATTGGCTGTTTGTTTGTTATTAATAGATTTTATTATTTTGAGATACGTTTCATCAATATCTAGTTTATTGAGGGTTTTCAGCATAAAGGGCTGTTGAATTTTGTCAAAGGCCTTCTCTGCATCAATTGACATAATCATGTGGTTTTTGTCTTTGGTTCTGTTTATGTGGTAAATTATGTTTACAGACTTGTGTATGTTGAACCAGCCTTGCATCCCGGGATGAATCCTACTTGATCATGGTGGATAAGCTTTTTGATGTGCTGTTGCAATCGGTTTGCCAGTATTTTATTGAAGATTTTTGCATCTATGTTCATCATGGATATTGGCCTGAAGTTTTCCTTTCTTGCTGAGTCTCTGTCATGTTTTGGTATCAGGATGATGTTGGTTTCATAATGATTTGGGAAGGATTCCCTCTTTTTGGGTTGTTTGGAATAGTTTCAGAAGGAATGGTACCAGCTCCTCTTTGAATGTCTGGTAGAATTCAGTTGTGAGCCCATCTGGACCTGGGCTTTTTTGGGGTGGTAGGCTCTTAATTGCTGCCTCAACTTCAGATATTGTTATTGGTCTATTCAGGGTTTCGATTTCTTCCTGGTTTAGGCTTGGGAGGATGCAAGCGTCCAGGAATTTATCCATTTCTTCCAGGTTTACTAGTTTATGTACATACAGTTGTTTGTAGTAATCTCTGATGATGGTTTGAATTTCTGTGGAATCTGTGGTGATATCCCCTTTACCTTTTTTTTTCTTTTTTTGCATCTATTTGATTATTCTCTCTCTCTCTCTCTTTTTTTTTATTGATCTGGCTAATTGTCTATTTTGTTGATCTTTTCAAAAAACCAGCTCCTGGATTTATTGATATTTTGAAGGGTTTTTTGTGTCTCTATCTCCTTCAGTTCTGCTATGATCTTATTTATTTCTTATCTTCTGCTAGCTTTTGAGTTTTTTTTTTTTTCTCCTGCTCCTCTTGCTCTTTCAATTTTGATGATAGGGTGTCAATTTTAGATCTCTCCTTGCTTCTCATGTGGGCATTTATTGCTATGTATTTTTCTCTAGAGGCTGCTTTAAATGTGTCCCAGAGGTTCTGGTATGTTGTGTCTTCATTCTTGTTGGTTTCTAAGAACATCTTTATTTCTGCCTTCATTTCATTGTTTATCCAGTCAACATTCAAGAGCCAGTTCAGTTTCCATGAAGTTGTGCTGCCCTGAGTTAGTTTCTCAATTCTGAGTTCTAACCTGATTCCACTGTGGTCTGAGAGGCTGTTTGTTATGATTTCCATTCTTTTGCATTTGCTGAGGAGTGATTTACTTCCAATTATGTGGTCAATTTTAGAGTAGGTGCAATGTGGTGCTTACAAGAATGTATATTCTGTGGATTTGGGATGGAGAGTTCTGTAAATATCTATTAGGTTTGCTTGGTCCAGGTCTGAGTTTAAGTCCTGGATATCCTTGTTAATTTTCTGTCTCATTGATCTGTCTAATATTGACAATAGGGTGTTAAAATCTTGCACTATTATTGTGTGGGAGTCTAAGCCTCTTTGTAAGTCATTAAGAACTTGCCTTATGTATTTGGGTATTCCTGTATTGGGTGTGTATATATTTAGGATCGTTAGCTCTTCTTGTTCCATTGATCCTTTTACCATTATGTAATGTCCTTCTTTGTCTCTTTTGATCTTTGTTGGTTTAAAGTTTATTTTATCATAGATGAGGATTGCAACTCCTGCTTTTTTTCCTCTCCATTTGCTTGGCAAATCTTCCTCCATTCCTTTATTTTGAGCCTTTGTGTATCCTTGCATGTGAGATATGTTTCCTGCATGCAGTAAACAGATGGATTTTGGCTTTTTTCCAATTTGCCAGTCTGTGTCTTTTGATTGGGGCATTTAGCCCATTTACATTTATGGTTAATATTGTTATGTGTGAATTTGATCCTGCCATTTTGATGCTAGCTGGCTGTTTTGTCCATTAGTTGATACATTTTCTTCATTGTGTTGATGCTCTTTATCATTTGGTATGTTTTTGGAGTGGCTGGTACTGGTTGTTCCTTTCCATGTTTAGTGCCTCTTTCAGGAGCTCTTATAAAGCAGGCCTGGTGGTGGTGAAATCTCTGAGTACTTGCTAGTTCACAAAGGATTTATTTTTCCTTCACTTATGAAGCTTAGTTTGGCTGGATATGAAATTCTGGTTTGAAAGTTCTTTTCTTTAAGGATGTTGAATATTGGCCCCCACTCTCTTCTGGCTTGTAGGGTTTCTGCTCAGAGATCTGCTGTGAGTCTGATGGGCTTCCCTTTGTGGATAGCCTGACCTTTCTTTCTGGCTGACCTTAGCATTTTCTCCTTCATTTCAACCCTGGTGAATCCGATGATTATGTGCCTTGGAGTTGCTCTTCTTGAGGAATATCTTTGTGGTGCTCTCTATATTTTCTGGACTTGAATATTGGCCTACCTTGCGAGGTTGGGGAAATTTTCCTGGATAATATCCTGAAGAGTATTTTCCAGCTTAGATTCATTTTCTCCGTCACATTCAGGTACACCTATCAAACGTATATTAGGTCTTTTCACATGGTCCCATATTTCTTGGAGACTTTGTTCATTCCTTTTTACCCTTTTTTCCCTGATTTTGCCTTCTGATTTTATTTTATTGAGTTGATCTTCGACCTCTGATATCCTTTCTTCTGCTTGGTCAATTCGACTGTTGAAACTTTTGTATGCTTCATGAAATTCTCGTGTTTATTTTTCAGCTCCATCAATTCACTTACCTTTCTCTCTAAGTTATTTATTCTCATTAGCATTTCATCAAATCTTTTTTCAAGGTTCTTAATTTCTTTGCATAGGGTTAGAACATGTTCTTTTAGCTCACAGAAGTTTCTTATTACCCACCTTCTGAAGCCTGATTCTGTCAATTCATCACACTCATTCTCCATCCAGCCTTGTTTCCTTGCTGGTGAAGAGTTGTGATCCCTTGCAGAAGGAGAGGCGTTCTGGTTTCAGGTGTTTTCATCCTTTTTTTCACTGGTTTCTTCCCATCTTTGTGTATTTAGCCACTTGTTGTCTTTGTAGTTGTTGGCTTTCATGTTGGGTCTCTGAGTGGATGTCCAGTTTGTTGATGATGAAGTTATTTCTTTCTGTTTCTTAGTTTTCCTTCTAAGAGTCTGGCCCCTCTGTTGTAGGACTTCTGAGGTCAACTTCATGCCCTGTTTGCCTGGGGATCACCTGCAGTGGCTGTAGAACAGTAAGGGTTTCTACCAGTTTCTTTTTCTGCTATCTTTGTCCCAGGAGGATACCCACCAGATGTCAGTCTGAGCTCTCCTTTATGAGGTGACTCTTTGGATATACAGGGATCAGGGAGCTGCTTGAGGAGACAGTCTGTCCTTTATAGGACTTTAAATGCTGAGCTGTGAGCTCCATTGTTCATTCAGAGCTGCTGGGTGGGTACATTTAAGTCTGCTGTAGCAGAACTCATAAACCCCCTCCCCCCTTTTTTTCCCCCAGGTGCTCTGTCCCAGGGAGTTAGGGCTTTATATGAGTTTCTGTTGTGCTGCTGCCTTTTTTCAGGGCTACCCTGCCCAGTGAGGAGACAGCCTAGCCACTGTCTGCCTGCAGAGGTTTTGCTGAGCTGCTGTGGGCTCTGCCCAGCTGCCATGTGAACTTCCCTGCAGTCCTGTTTATATAAGTGTAGTTAGAACTGCCTGGGCAATGGCGGCTCACCTCTATAATGGCAGACTCTCTCTGTAATGGCGGGGTGCCTCAGCAATGGTGGGCTGCCTCAGAAATGACAAACTACCTCCGTAGTGGTGGACTGCCTCTGTAATGGCAGACGCCCCTCCCCCACAGAGTTGGACCATCCCAGGTTCTGCTGTGCTTGCTGTGAAATTCTCAGTCCAGAGCATTTCAGATTGCTGTTTTTTTCGTGGGGGTGGGGCCAGTCGAGCCTGATGACCTGGCCCCCTGCCTCAGAGCCATTTTTTTTTTTTAAGTTGAACAGTCGACTGTCTCCCAGGTGTTCCAGTCACCTGTTGAAAAGGCACTGGGATCTGTGTGATTTCCCATGCAGTGACTATCTGTGCTGCTAAAACAGTGGCACTGAGATCCGTGACACTTTTTTGCCCAGGAATCTCTTGGCCTGGCTCCCTGTTTCACTCTCCTTTTTAATCAGATGATTGTGTGACTCTGCCTTCCCAGGGTTCCAATCACCAGCTAAAACGGCGCCTGGACTCGTGTATTTTGTATGGAGAACCACCATGCCAGGGCGCCAGCAAAACAGCTGAGCTGGTGAAAATAGCCGCGTGGGCCAAAACAGCTCCTTTGCCTGGGAATCTCCTGGTCTATGGGCAATAAAAATCCATCTGGAAATGCGGCATCCACGCACCCTCTGCGCTTTCACTGGGAGCTGCATTCCTGTGCTGCTCCTAATAGGCCATCTTTGATCCCTCCCCCCGGTCACATTTTTATCTTAAAATCACAATTCCTGAACCCATTACACATTTTATTTATGTTCAGATCCTTTAATATACCAGATTCTTTTTTATTTTTTATATTTTTTTAGAGAGACAAGGTCTTGCTATGTTGGCCATGTTGGTCTTGAACTCTTGGCCTCAAGCAATCCTCCCACTTTGGCCTCCCAAAGTGGTGGGATTACAGGCATAAGCCACTGTGCCTGGCCTAATATTCCAGATTGTATTAAACATTATAAATTCATTAAATATCACATGTATTAAACTGTCTTTATAATTTAAAAGTTCATTCCAGGCCTTTAACTAAAAGTGTAAATGATGTTGGATTCATGCATTTCATGATCTCTGAATTTAATTTAAAATATTCTGTGATTGATAAAATACTTAGTCATCAAGGGAAGCAAATTTACCATTTCTGAGAAAGAGAGGATGACAATTCATGAAAATGATATGATTACCTGAGAGTCAGAGCCCAGAAACAAACCCAAGGGCCATATACACACAGAATGAAAATCTGAACCTTAAATGGACATGTTTAGTACTTCTTTATAGTCACTATAAGATTAAGGGCTTTAAATCTACATTCACATTCATTTCTTTCACCTGGTTTCTGTTGACTACAGTCTGTATCCTCTGGGGTTTTACTTAACTTTTTTCAGCTAACTTTAGTTTAATCTGGATTAAATTCTATAATCTTTCAAATTTGGGCAGTACGTGTAACTAGAGATATTAAGTTATATTAATGGCTTCATCTTGTCTTTCTCTGTATCCATTTATTCTCATTCCATAGACTCTATGTTATCTTCCATATTTCAGTCTCCCTGTATTTTTGAGACAGAGTCTCACTGTCACCCAGGAGTGCAGTGGTGCAATCATGGCTCACAGCAGCCTAGAGCTCCCAGGCTCAGATGATCCTGTCACCTCAGCCTCCCAAGTAGCTGGGACTGCAGGTATGCAGCATCATGCCTGGCTATTTTTTCTGTATATTTCGTGGAAACAAGGTCTCACTCTGTTGCCCAGGCTGGTTTTTAACTTCTAGGCTCAAGTGATCCACCCACCTTGGCATCTAAAATGCTGGGACTAAAGGCATGGGTCATTATACCAAGGCAACGGTCTCTTATTTTGAATACAACTTTATTGTCAGCCAATAACAAGGCTCAATGTTGAATATATGTCAGAGAAATGGTCTTGTAAACCCAAATTTTATTATTTTATTTGTCTATCTTTGGTACCTCATGTAAATGGAATCATATAATATTTGTCCTTTCATGTCTGACTCATTTCACTTAGTATAATGTTCCAATGTTCATCCAATGAAAATATGCATCATACTTTCATTAATTTTCAAGGTTGAATAGTATTCCATTGTGTGTTTATAGCACATTTTGTTTATGAATTCATCTGTTGATGGACGTTTGAGTTGTTTCCATCTTTTAGCTATCATGATTAACACAACCATGAACACCTATGGAGATGTACTTGTTTGAATGCCTGCTTTCAATGCTTTAAAATATATATTCAGAAGCAGAATTTCTGAATCACATGGTAATTCTACATTTAACTTTTTGAGGAATCGCTGTACTCTTTTCCACAGAGGCTGCACCATTTTATATTTCCACCAACAATGCAAAAGTGTTCCAACCCTTCCACATCTCTGCCAACAGTTGCTTTTTTCAGATTTTCTGGGATTTTATTTATTTGTTCCATGACAGTCATCCTAATGGGTGTGAAGTGGTATCTCATTGTGGTTTTAAATTACATTTCCCTAATGATTAATGATGTTGAGCATATTTTCACCTGCTTCAACTGTATTTGACATAAAACTGGGCGTGGCATATGGAAGTCTATGGAGGCTGTATCCAGATACACTAGGTTAGAATTTCAAGTCAAATAATTACCACTATATGATTCAGAATGATTTATTTAAACTCTTTGAACTTCGGTGTGTTCATTTAGAAAGTAAGGGAAATTTTACTGATTTTGCAGTGCTTAAGGTACACACTCAAATGATGATATTATTAATAATATTCTAAAATAAGAAAATTATTTAATGTTTAATTTCAAGATACTAGATGTGTTGGCAAAATTCCAAGCGAGGGCCCAGTGTTTCTAATAGTAAAGAAATTCTTCATTTCCCAAGTCATTTAACATCACATTAAAAGAGAAATGAAGATAGTCTTTAAAATAATAAGACTAATGATCATAAACTTGTATTTTAATGTATAAAAGTTACTGTGAAACAAAATATTTTCATGTCTTTTTAAAATAAAACATACCCTACATTTTTCCCCTCTTCTTTACACCTAAATCCTTTTGCATGGTTAAAGATCAGAGGAAAATAACAGAAGAAATTCAAAATTTCTTGTAATGGATGGGTTTGAAGAAACTATTAAATCTTGAGCTACTGGCAGACATTTTTCAGTAACAGACACACGGGTGATATTTTATTTGTTTAACAGAGACAGAGAATTAGGTTTACTTGTGCTTTGGGGAAATAGCGGTAGATCTAACTCCCCTATCTAAGTGAGAACATTATTTTGAATAAATCCTTCCATGTCAGAGGAAATGGAGACCAAGACCCTGTAATACAGACAAAAGAGAGGAAGGAAGGACACAGGACTGCCCACTCCTTTTGAAGCAGAGATCTGTTGCAAATGAGAGCAAGATTAATTGAAACATTTATTTTCTGACTTTCTGCCAAATTATATCACTTGTAGTTAAGGAGGACAATCTGAGAAGTAATCCAGCTTGCAGTCATTAATCATGCCACTGCTTCACTTTGGGTGTTTAAGAACTCCCCTTTTGCCGAAGCAATTGACGAATATGCAGAGATTCGTGTTATGACTTTATAAACAAGAATCTCAGAGACATAAAAACCTTGTACTCGTAACTTACTGAACATATAAGACTTCCACTGAACTATTTCTTGAAGAAATTAAAGCATACTTCTCAGCTTCTTTGATTAGTCCCTATACCTACATCTCTTGAGAAAAATGAGTGAGTTTTCCTGGCTCCCATTGAGACATTTAGGTTAATGATTATGGTAATCTTTTCTTGTACCTCCAGAATGAAAGAGCACACAACGTAGATACAATCATTTTTTTAAAAAAATGACTCAGACCTGGGGTTAAATCCTTGCACTAGTACTTAATATTGTGGGTGGCCTATGACAAGATGCTTAATCTCAATGAGCTTCAATTTTCTCATCGCTAAGTTGTGGATAACATTACCAGCTTCACAGGACTGGTGGCATTGTGAACTGTGATGTTGGTGAATGCATCTGGCACAGCGCCAAACTAGCAGATATTCAAAATAACTTTGTTTCTTTCTTTTCTTTTAAAAGTTGTATTTATTTTTATTAATTATAAACTTCCCATGAATGTACGACTCATCTCTCCAACTTTATCTATAAACTTCTCAAGGGTAAAAAAATCATACCTCCTTTTTCTTCTACATAAATATAGAGCACTACATGTAGTAATCAATATGGTACGTCTTTTTTCTTAATTATAAAAATAACATATTTTCACTTTAGATGATTTAGGAAGTACTGAGACTGTAAAGAAAAATATTTTAAATTGCCCGTAATGCAACACCACAGACAGAGCCACTCATGACTCATTTTGACATATTTCCTGCTAGTCTTTTCCCCTTGTGTGTTTTTAATAATTAGGATCATGCAGTACTAAGAGATCTGTGGTATGTTTAACTTTATACAGTGAACATTTCTTATATCATTTTTAATGTGAATTTTAAAAGCACATAGTAGTCCATCAAGTGAATGTTCATGCTTTAATTTACCACACCACTACTTTTGCACATATTTCCAAATTTCCACTATTATAAATAATAATTCATGAAATGAAATTGCACATGATTCTTTGTGAAAATTCCTTATGATTCCATTAAAAATTTTCAATGAGTGGAGTTAAAGACTAAGATCGAATATTTTCTTAAAGACTCACCCTTTTTACCCCAAATTAATGTAACTTTATGATTTTTACTAATTTATAAAGGAGTGCTAATACAAGTTTCAAGCATTACAAATATTATTCCTGTGGAAAACCACCATATCTCTTGTTTATTGCTGTATTCCCTGTGACTTGCACATGATAGCAGCCCCATAGATATTTGCAAATTTAACTTGAATTACCTTCAAGCCTTGGCACTATTGACATTTTTCCTGGATAATTGTAGAATGCTTAGCCACATCTCTGAATTTTCCCTGCCTGAAGCCAGTATCACTTCCTCAATTGTGACAATCAAAAATGTCCTCGGTATTGCCATATGTCTCCTAAGAGGAAAAAAAATCTTTCCCCTACACAAACGATACTGAGAAAAATTGCCACACTAATTAAATGTGAAACACCAGCAATTATACTAGCTCTAAATACAATCTTTAACATTGTGGTCCATGTCACTTGTCTATGAATTTGCACATCTATATTAATTTTTAAATAGGAACATAATATTTATACACTTTTAGAGAATGTTGTTTATTTTTAATTACTTAAAGTATCTTGGGCTTCCATCTCTAGCAATGATAAAGGTTTACTTCATTATTTTTAATGGCTGTATATTATTCCATTGTGTGGGGGCACCAAAACTTCTATAACCAATCCTTATTGATATATATTCTGGTTGTTCTGAATTTCTTTGCTATTATAGACACTATAACAGTTAAATATAAATATATATTTACATATACACATATACATATAAAAACACACTAAATTCATCTTTAAATTCTCATCCACTTTCTTGATTAGGATACATTCCCAGAAATGGAAGATATTGCCAACTTTTTCTTGAAAAAGATGGTACCAATTTATAGTAACAGAATTAAATTTAAGGATATGTGAATTGTGGCAATTTTTATTTGCTTTTCTAATTTAATTTGAGAATGTGCAGATTTCCCCATACCCTTGTCATGCCAGATCTTATCACTGTTTTACTTTTTTTCAGATATTTTATGAGAAATAAGTATTTTAATCTCAATTTTGTTTCTTTGATTACTAGTGAAGTTGTAAATCTTTTCATATATTTTGATGACAATTGGCATATCTTCTTATGTTAATTGCCACTTCTTATGCTTTGTCAGATGTTTTGGGGGGTGATATTAAATTCTTTTCTTAAATATTTGTAAGGGCTTTTCATATGTTAGACAAAAATAGAAGAGAAGAAAGAGTAGTAAAGTTATTCACTGAGAGAGTCAATAGCAAATTAGGGGTCTTTAAAATATAGATATTGTACGTCAGTGATTCTTAAAGTCTGTGCTGTGGACCTTTGGGAGACATGGAAGATTAACAGCAGTTTCATACGAATACCAAATGTTATTTGTCTATCTTTTTACTCTCATGAGTATACAGTGGAGTTTTTCAAAGGGTAAATGACATGTGGTGACATTATTTTTCTACTAGCTAATGGAATGTGTGAGTTTATATTGAGGAATTTGTAGAATCCTCTAGGATAATAGGTTTAGAATGTATGTATGTATATATATATATATATATATGCATTATGAGATAATAATTTATATTTACCTCAGCATTTCTACTGCGCCTTATTTAGCTATCTGTTTTTACATCTTTTACAGAACTTTACTTCATTTTTGTCCAAAATATAATTATTTTGAAATCCTGAAATTTTGCTTATATTTATATAAAAGCCCAAAAACAAAATAAGTGTACACTGTCTTCTTGTTTGATATTGATATTTTAATTTTTTTAATCTTTAAAAATTTCCCTAAAACTATTATTTTAGTTAAGCAATATTATTCTAAAGTAAATATAATTGACTTATGCTATTTTCTCTTGTATTTAAAGATGAATTCTTGGCCTAAAAAGGGGAATCCAAAGACCCGTTTTCCTATGCTTCAGCTGCAATGTCTATGTCTCAAGATGCTGAAAGAGATGATTTAGAGTTTTATGACTGATGGAGGGGAGGAATCTACTCTAAAGAAATTGGATAATACTGTAAATAAAAAATAAAAATTATTAGACAAAAGCTATCTACCCCTTGGGGTTATGTGTACTACTGATTTACCTCATTGTATCTCATTCAACAGAACATTTTCAAATAGTATCATAATGCCGGTTACATTGTGGTATTATATTGAGACAGATCATTTGGGGTTATTAATGTAAAGAATTGGACAGCTTAAATGCAGATGGGATAAGCTATTTTAAAATTCAATAATGTTACAGCTTTTCAACTCAAAATGAAGAAGCCAATGACCTATCTTACAGAATAACTTATATATTACTTTGGCTGGAGAAGCACACACAATAGCGGAGAGACTAATAAAGCCTTATTGGTTGACATTGTTGAATGCCTACTGGATAAAAAGTTAGTAAAGTAAATCATGACACTGACACTTTTCAATGACACAGTAACTTGTCACATTAAAGATTCAACTGCAAACATGGAAGCAGAGTTAATATCTGCAGAGTTGTACTTCTGCCTTACAAAATCTATGGACTTTGCTTTATTTGCTGTTTTGCCTGTATTCATACAGAATCAGTATCAACCAATCATAGAAGATTTCCTATCTGAATTATTGACAATATGCATGAATGGTGATGAAATATTCCATGTGTTTATGTTAATAACCTCCTCTTCAATTGTTGGTGAGGGAGCAATTCTCATCCTAAGGTTATGGAGATGACCAAACATACAACACCCAACACTGAACAGATGAGATCGACCACAGTATATTAGTCACACATACTCACAGCCAGGGGTAGGAGCACACCACACCATGTTAGATCTCCCACAAGGGTAACACTTGGGAAGACAGTGAACAAGTAGAGTTGTGGGAGGCAGGGATTGGTAGTATCAAGAAGGTGGGGCACCTCTGGTTCCCAAGGAAAGATTCCATTGTCTTATTTAAAGATCAGATCTTATTGGCAGAGATCTGAAAGCCACCATTCAGAATTAGCCGAAATTACCTACATTTGATTTGATAAGTATTATTTGGCTAAGGCACCAAATAATAAGGATCAGAATGGAGAGGGAAACTTGCAGTGAGGCCATTATTTAGACACCAAACTGTAACAGTAGTCACTGCAATTTTTCCTGCCATAATCTCACAGAAAAATAGAAAAGTCACTTTCACTTAAGAATGCCCTCCATATCCTTGATGAAACAGTAAACATTATTCTTTTCATTAAATCTCAACCATTGAGTAAACATCTTTTGAATATATTTTGTATAATGACATGGAAAGTACAAATAAAACACTTTTATACACTGAAGTACAATGGCTGTCTCCAGGAGGAGCACTTGACCATTTCAGTTGTGAGCTAATCTTGCTGCTTTGGAATGGAACACTATTTTTACCTGAAACAATGGCAGAAAAACTCAGGTTATTCATGCTTAGATCTTTAGAAGACATCTTATCCTTCAAAGAAAGCAACTGACAGTATTTATTGGCAATGATAAAATTTGAGCTTACAAGTGAAAATTTAAATTGTTAGAAAACTTGTGTCTGTTCCTATGAACTTGACAGTTTCCCAATACCTAACAACTTTTCTGATGAGCTCAGTAGTGATATTGACTAATATGATTATTTGACATAATATGGAATACATCATCATTTGGAAAATATTCATAACTCACTGAACTGCTGTTTTTCAAATGTACACAGTTACAAAAGCATGTAAGAGTAAATGGCTGATTAAAAGTGCTAATTAGACAATGGATTTTAATGTAGTAGAGTGTAAAAACTCCTTGATATGTTACCAAATTTCACACCAATTTTTTAGAAACTAATATTGGCCAAATTTTAGTGTTTTATCAGAGAATATTCTCAATTACAGTTATGTGCTACATAACAACCACATTTGTGATGGACCACATATACCAGAATGGTCTCATAAGATTATAATAGAACTGCAAAATTTATATTGTCTAGTAATATTGTAGCCATTGTAATGTGGCAGAGTAATGGATTACTTACATATTTGTTGTGATGCTGCTGTAAACAAACCTATTCCTCTAGAAGAGTCTCAGGCATGTCCTTCAGGAGGTATCAAGAGCAAGACATTGTTATCACAGGAGATGACAGCTCCAGGCATATTACTGCCCCTGAAGACTTTCCCATGGGACAAGATGCAGAGGTGGATGGCAGTGGTATTAATGATTTTGACCCTGTGTAGGCCTAGGTTATTGTGTGTGTTTAATTACAAAAACTCTTATAGAATAAAAAAGTAAAGAAAATATTTTGTACAGTTGTGTAATGTGTTTATTTTAAGCAAAGCATTATTATAAAAGAGTCAAAAGTTAAAAATATAACAAAGTTTATAAAATAAAAATGTTGTAGTAAGCTAAGCTAAATTATTATTGCAAAAAAATGTTATTCTATGAATTTAGGACAGCTCTGCAACTGCTCAATTGTTCTTCTTGCTTGTTGTCCAGATACAGCCAATTTGTCAAGGCAGTGGATTTGCAATAGAAAAATAGTTTTACACATGTAGAGCTTGTTGAATGGAAGACCAGATTTTATTACTATTAAAATCAGTCTCCTAGATAATTTAGGGGCTAAGGATTTTCAAAGATAGTTCGGGGGAAGGACTGAGGTTCGCTAGGCAATGGGTGCTTGCTGATGATTAGTTGAGGTGCAAACATACAGAGTGTGGGAAATGGTTCTCAGGTGCACTGAGTCACTCCTGGGTGGGACCACAGGAGAGGTTAGAGGAGGAAATCTAGGTCTAGGTGGAGCCATTGGTCTTCAGACATACAAAAACCCTGCAAAAGACCAATCCTAAATTCTACAATAGTGATGTTATCTGCAGGAGTGTTTGGAGAAGTTGTATATATTGTGACTTCTGGAACAGTGCCTGGCAATCCTTTATTGTATATACCTTAGCAGAATTCAAGCTCTCCTATCCTCTTAGCCTGGTTGTCTCTCATCCACTTTCAAAGGCAGTTGAATTTTAGAAAAGGGCTATTATCACTTAAACTATAAACTAAATGCCTCCCAAGGTTAGCTTGACCTAACTCTAGGAATAATTAAGGGCAGCCTGAAGACCAAAGGCAAGAAGGGAGTTGGCCAGATCAGATCTTCTTCACTGATATAATTCTCTCACTGTTATAATTTTTGTGAAGCTAGTTTCAACCTAAGTATATGGTGTTTATAAAGTCTATGGTAATTTCCCAGGCTTTCACATTCACTAACTGACTCATCGCATCACTGACTCATTTCACATCTCTCACTGACTCATTCAGAGCAACTTACTGTCCCGCAAGCTTCATTTATGGTAAGTTCCCTATACAGGTGTATCATTTGTGTCTTTTATACCATATATTTACTGTGCATTTTCTATGTTTAGATACACAAATACCATTGTGTTACAACTCCCTGCAGTATTTAGTATAGTACATGCTGTATAGGTTTGTAGCCCTAGGAGCCATAGGCTATGCCATATAGTCTAGGTGTGTAGTAAGCTAAACCCATCTAAGTTTGTGTGAGTACACTCTATAATATTTGCACAAGGATGAAATCACTGAATGGCAAACTTCTCAGAAAGTATTCCCATCGTTAAGCAACTCGTGACCTGGAAAGGCTGTTAAAAAGCTTCTCCCTCTTCCAATCATGCAACTATGTGAAGCTGGTTTTTCTTTATATACTCAACGAAAACAGCATATTAAAACAGATTGGATGTAGAAGCAGACATGAGGATTCAGCTACATTTTATTAGGTAGACATTCTCTGTTTTCATTTGTTTATTTTGTTTTTGTTTTTGAGATGGAGTCTTGCTCTGTTATCCAGGCTAGAGTGCAGTGGCACAATCTCGGCTCACAGCAATCTCGGCCTCCTGGGTTAAAGCAATTTTCCTGCCTCATCCTCCTGAATAGGTGGGATTACAGGAGCCCGCCACCACACCTGGATAATTTTTGTGTTTTTAGAGAGACGGGGTTTCACCATCTTGGCCAGGTTTGTCTCAAATTCCTGACCTCCTGATCCATCTGCCTCAGCCTCCCAAATTGCTGGGATTACAGTCATGAGCCACCATGCCCGGCCCGTGTTTGTGTTTTAACACACAATTTTGTTCACATTCTCCCAAAGCTTCTGTCCTAATATTTGCAATTTCATTCTTTAATTCTTTCATTTGCTATGTATAGTAAGTTGACAAATTGTTCAGTCCTATTGCTTATATTTCTGTAGAATCTGTGTCTGTTTTGTTTCGGCCTATACAATTTATGATCCTGGTTCAGGTCATCACAATCTTTCACTTGAATTATTGGTAAAGTCTCCTTATGGATCTCAGTGATTCAGTTAGAAATCTCAGTGAGAGATTTTCAAAAATGTATACCTCATTCTGAATTCTAAAACAAATTCCACAAATGTAAAACAATCTCACTAAACTTAGCTATCCTTGGAATTTTTTCATAAAATGTATTATTTGTGTTAATGTGTAATTGATTTAATATTGATATTGAAAATAAATAATGAATATTTTAAAATTCCTCAATTTGAATTTCAAACATAAATATCAATAGATATAACCCACACAAACACAGGTTCTTTGGGATTCGTAGTAATTATTATAAGTATAAAGGTCCTGAGACCTAAAAGTCTGAAATCCACTGTTTTAAAAAAATATTTTTGTCAAGGAAAATGAAATATAAGCTTACAGACCTTCTATAATTTATGTATTTTCCATTAGTCTATGTAATTTCTTAAGGAGAAAACTTGCGTTCAAGGAGTAAAAATTAGAAAGACTTTTCTTAAGGAAAATAATTAATATGTTTAAACACGTTCAGCTCTTGCATTGTTTAATTCAGAAATGAGTCTTTTAGGAACTTATGATAAATAAAAGAGGGTAAGTGCAAACTTTTTAAGTTTATTCAAATACACATGTAAATTTAAAACATTGTTCATAAGTAGAAAAAAATGTAGAAGTGACTTAAATGTTGATCAATATATATGTTCTTGAAGACTTTTCTCTTGATTCTCTTTTTTTCTCCCTTTAGTTAGTACCATAACCGTATTTCAAATGGCTTCCAAACTGGCAAATTTAGTCCAAATTCTGAATATTTTCAATATCTAGTCCAAATTCTGAAAATTTCCAATATCTAGGGGAATTTCCTAATTGAATATGGAATGAATATTGAAGATACTACCAGTATCTCAAAGTCAACATCCCAAAAGCCAGATGTATCTGTTGAACCATATGAAATCGCCAATACAGTTTTTGCATTACAAAAACTGGAATTTTACGTGGTTCACCCTAATAAAATGTGACATCATCCTCCCAAAGCCTCCATCCTTACATTTAAATTTTTATTATTTCATTCTTTCATTTGCTATGTATAATTAGTTGACAAGTTGTGCAGTCCTATTGCTTATACTTCTATAGAATCTGTCTCTCGAATTATTTCAGTCAATACAACTACTACCTTAGTTCAGGTCATCATAATCTTTCACTTGAATGGTTGATAAAGTCTCTTTATGGGTCTCAATGACTCAGTCAGAAAAATTGTGAACCTACTTCATTCTAGGCCCTTCATTAAGGGGATGAAGGGGCAAAGGTGAGTGGAACATGAATAAACTCCAAGGGACTCAGGCTCTAGTCGACCAAGAAAAATGGACCTACAATCTAATATTCACAGTAATGGCACTTACAAAGCCTTCAGAGCATCTAAAGTCAAACACAGTGAAAGAAGTGAATGAAGTATGTCTTCTGTATGCAAAGGGGAAGATTTTAATGAGTATTTCCCTTTGTTCTTTTGTTTTTCCATTGTAAACTTAACTTTTACTATGAGCCAAACATTGTGATCAAGCCTGGTGATACAGTGGTGAATGAAACAGGTAAGGCCTCCCCTCATGAATCTCACAAAGTGAAGAAGAAAATCATCAAGAGTAGCATCACATATAAATATATAATTATAAGCAATGGTAGGAGTTTTAATGGAATTAAAAGTAATGGCAAACAAAAAATTAATGAAATTAAAAGTAATGGCAAACAAAAAACAAAACAAAACAAAACAAAAACAATGCAGTTACTTTTATACCAACCTAATATTATAGGGTATATGTGGACATAATTGAGATTGGAAGAAAATGAAAAGTGTTCATGAGAAAGTGACATTTAAACCAAGACTTACAGATAAGTACATTAAGCAAGTAAAGAGTACGGTTGAGGCCTTCCCAGTAAAAAGAAGAGCTTGAAAAATACAATGTGTAAGAGAGAAGTGGGCATGTTTGTGTGACTACAAAGCACATGTAGGGTGAGATAATATATATATTAAGGCATGTTACAAACCATTAAGCCCTAAGTTATGTTCATTATTATTGGCAAAACTATTCATAAAGATAATGATAACTACTAATCTCATTGACCTCCTGAATAATGCTACTTGATACCTATCATGACTCCAGAAGCACTAAGATTTGAATATGATGCCCTATTACTTTTCCTCTGAAGTGTCTACAAAAGGGAATTTTATTATGTCTGTGATGTATGGTTTCCTGTTCACTGGAAAAATGGAAACATAAATGACTATTATTTCTCATTAAACAAATAAGTCAGTCACCAAATCCTATTGATTATTGAACAAAAATAGTGTATAAATCTGCCTACACTTCTCTATTTTCACCTATATTACCCAAATTCAAGCTAATAAATTTAGCTGTAGACTTTAGAAGCCCTTAGGAGGACTTAAGAACCTGCTTTTAGCTCTTGTAAAGGGAGTAAAGCCCTTTTACTCCCAGCCACCAGCCACCGTATACTTGATTATGAGAGTTATGGCTGTGAAACAAATTTCATTATTTTACTTCCTTACTTAAAAATTGACAGATTAAAGAGCACAACTGTATTTGTTGATGCTTTTTATAGCTACAACCCCTAATACATCCTACATTGGTGAAGCACTCTAGGTTTGTATTGCACAAGTAAATGAGATGAGGAGAAAAAAGGTGAGCCTCTGGATTAAATACAGATGAAAACAAGTATGCATAGTAGGTTAACCTGAGGCTAAGTTAAGTACACAAAGATTTGTCTTTGGACATTCAAATCTGATCTTAATGGATATTTTCATTAAAAATAAACTATAAAAGAATTTTTATATTTATGTCTCTTTAAAAATGCATAGCAACAACTTATTTAGAACATTTGTTTAATGATATAAAACAGGAGATGTTTTTCTCATATTATCATTAAATTTGCACATGTGGCCTTTATTAATAAGGCTTTTTGTATTTCCCTGTGCTCATCTCAGGAACATATAAGATAATTCTCCAAACACTTTTCTGAACTTTCTTAAATGCCTTAATTCGATTCAGGATTCACGTGGCTAAATGTAACAGCTATCAACTTTACAAAGACCTTGCAAGCATTCTAAATCAAACTTTACACCAGTAGATAGCTGCTTTCATGTTGAAGTTGTTTCTAGAATATTATACAAATTTGGCTTTGAATGGGGACGGACACCTGCCTAGTTCTACTTTAGTGCATTTAATCGACACGAATGTTCATTGCAGCACTGTTTACAATAGCAAAGACCTGGAACCAACCCAAATGCCCTTCGACGATAGACTGGATAGGGAAAATGTGGCACATATACACCATGGAATATTATGCAGCCATCAAAAACGATGAGTTTGGGTCCTTTGTAGGGACATGGATGAACCTGGAAACCATCATTCTCAGCAAACTGACAGAAGAGCAGAAGATCAAACACCGCATGTTCTCACTCATAGGCGGGTGTTGAACAATGAGAACACATGGACACAGGGAGGGGAGCACTACACACTGGGGTCAGTTGGGGGGAAATAGGGGAGGGAGGGTGGGGGGTGGGAAGCTGGGGAGAGATAGCAAGGGGAGAAATGCCAGATGTAGGTGATGGGGAGGAAGGCAGCAAATCACACTGCCACGTGTGTTCCTATGCAACAATTTTGCATGTTCTTCACATGTACCCCAAAATGTAAAATGCAATAAAATAAATAAATGGGAAAAAAAAAAAAAATCACAGAATGAAAGAACCTAATTTCCTGTGCTGTGTTCTTCCTTGTTCCTGCAAACATGAACAGATATACAGTGATGCCCAAGAAATACTTAATACTATTACCAATTTATTTTGAAAAGGTTTAGTGGGGGAAGCAAAAAGGGATAGAGTAGAAATAGTGAAAATTCTCATATGGATTAGAGAAACTCAATTCCATTTCCAGAAATGTGTATTAGGAAACCTTACCCCTTAGGAGAAGATCTAAGAGTTTTCAAAATTAATGTCACTGCTTAGAAACAGAAAACAGATAATAGTAGAAGCTTTTGTAAACCTCCGTTGAAACCTTCATTTAACTTGTACATAGACCAGATAAACAGTTTTCATATTTTGGGCACGTAAAGCAAGACTGCTGCCAATAATACCAATAATGATAATAATAAATGAGTTAGCCATATCATAAAATCCATACACAGCTTGGCCTTCATGTGTTATATGTCTTGTCAATAGACTAAAAAAAGCACTGTTATTCTTTGCTTTTAGAGCTTTGTCAAGCAATACAAGATCAAATAATGTCTTTCGAGACTCTTGATAGCCCATGATGGACAGTTAAAATAGTTTCTTGCTGCTAGGCATTCCTATCAATACCTTTCATATGATTTTACTTCTCCTTACAAATCAAACTACGATTGGCCATAAACTGAACTGTAACCTGGGAATCCAGCTGTATTCTGTCGACCCATATGTCATCAACTATCTCAAATAACAGTGTATCTGAACTCGAGGGCAATTTTGTTGATATATGATACAGAATGGAACACAGCTTATTCTTTTGCTGCGATATTGAATTTGCTGTATGACAGTAGTAAGAACATGGCATATTTTATTTTTAATTTCCCTAAACAGCTAGGGCTTAGAAAGTACCTAAAGAAAAAAAAGTAGCAATTTCTTAACTATATAGTCACGTTAATATGCCACCAGAAATAGATTACAATTATGAAAATAGTCTTATTGTTTAATTTTTAAAAATTATATTATGAATCGTTTATTTATTGTATTATGAAAATATTTGTTAGGGTTAAAGATTATAGTCAAGCAAGCTCTAGATACTTAAGACAATGAGTATTGAAGCTTTATAAGCAGTCAAGTTGAGGGATACATGCATTAAGTAGTCACTATGTTTGAAGTGTTTGATATGCATTGCTTCATTCTGTTTTCTCACTAACCCTATGAAATAAGGGTTATCGGTGTCTCAACTGCATTCCCATCCCTTTACCACTTCAGTATACGCTGTCCACATTACAATTGCCAGCAACTTTAACCCTTACCCAAGAGCTTTCTCTGGCTGCTGAGTCCCACAGCACCAGCTTGTGTGATTGACTAGTAGGCTAGCAGGGAATTATTGCAGACTTCTTCCAAAGACTGAGAAGAGTTGGTATTCCCCCTTTCCACCTTTCCCACTGTGCAATTAACAATACTATTGTACTGACTCACAAAATTTCCCTAGTGGATTAAATTCCAGGGCTCACATATCAGCTGCCCACTAAAACACATTTTGTTGGCTACCGTTCTTGTTTTGTCTCACTTCACTCATTCCTATAGGGTTGTTGTTTTTTGCTACTTTTCAAATAAAGTACTTGCACTTAAATTCCTGTATCAAATCCAGCTTCTGAGAAAACTTAAAGTAAGACATCTCCATTTTACATAAAGATAAGCTGAGGCTTATAAAAATTAAATTACTTGCCTAAGTTCACATAGCTTCCCAGGATGCAGGTCCAAGGTATAATCTTCAAATCCCAGCATCATAAATCATCAGACATACAACTACCATTTGGTAATGTAAAAGGTCCTCAACCTCACGTTTCAACAAAACACTCAAAAGCACTAATTAATAACACTCTATTCACTCAAATATCTCATTTCTAAATAAAATTGAGAAGCATCATTAGGAAAACAAATATTATCAAAATAATCCAAGAAACCAATTTCAAAACTATTTTTGAAAAAGGCTGGACAAAGAAAACGACTTGAATTTTAAAATGTAGGCAATTATTTTTAAGAATTAAGAAAATCGCAGATCATAATTCATATCTTATCCTAATGAAGTCCTAAATGAGAACTGGAATGTGCTCAGTATAGTAGCCAGCTCATACATAGTAGGCCCTCAAGATACATGGATTAGTTTAGTTTTTTTCTGCTCCTCCAGAACTGAAGCCTTCATGTTAAGGGGAATGAATAGTTTTCCCCTACTATGCATCAGAATCACAAGGAAGCTTTTAAATAGAGAGACATAAAATAAACCCACTTGATCATAGTGTATTATCTTTTTCATGTGCTGTGGGATTCAGTTTGCTAGTATTTTTTGAGAAGTTCTGCCCCTATATACATCAGGGATATTGGGTTTAGCTTTCTTTTGTTTGTCTGGCTTTGGTATCAGAATATGCTGGCTTCATGGAATGAGTTAGGTAGGATTCCTTCCTCTTCAATTTTTTGGAATAGTTTTAGGAGGATGGGTACAAGTTCCTCATAGGCTTGGTAGAATTTGGCTGTCAATCCATCTGGTTCTGGGATTTTTTTTGGCGGGGGTAGGGGTGATTGGGAGATTTTCTTTAGGCTGATTCAATTTCACTACTCATTATCAGTCTATTCATTTCTTACAAGTTCAGTCTTGGGAAGTTGCATGTTTCCAGGAATTTATCCATCTCCTCTAGGTTTTTCAGCTTGTGTGTGTAGAGCTGTTCATAGTAGTCTCTCATGATCTTTTGTAGCTTTTGTGGTATCAGTCATATCTCCTCTTTCATTTCTTCTGATTGTATCTGGATCTTCTCTCTCTTTTTTTGGTTAGTCTAGCTAGAGGTTTATCAATTTTGTTTTATGCTAGGCATGCAAGAATATTTCAGCCTTTGCAAATCAATACACATGATTCATCACATTAACAGAAGTAAGAACTAAAACTATATAATCATCTCAATACAAAAAAAAAAGCATTTGACAAAATTCAGCATTCTTTCATGATAAAAACTCTCAACAGACTAGGCATAGAGGGAATATATATCAAAGTAATAAAGGCCATATATGACAAACCTACAGCCAATATCATATTGAATGAGGTAAAGTTGAAACCAATGCTCCTAAGAACTTTAACAAGACAAAAATGTCCATTTTTACCACTTTTATTCAACATAGTACTGAAAATCCTAGCCAGGGCAGTCAGGCAAGAGAAAGAAATAAAAGGCATCTACATTGGGAGAGAGGAAGTTGAATTATCTCTGTTTACAGATGATATAATATTATACCAAAAAAACCCTAATGACTCCTTTAAAAACTCTTAGATTTGATAAATTTGGCAAAGTTTCAGGATATAAAATCAACATGCCTAAATCAGTAGCGTTTCTGTACACCAATAACAAAACAAGAGCCAAGTCAAGAAGACAATCTTATTTACGATAGCTACAAAAAAAAAAAAAAAAAAAAAAAAAAAAAAAATTTATTTAAAAACAAAAAAAAAAAAAAAAAAAAAAAAAAACCCTAGGAATATATTTAAACACAGAAGTAAAAGATCTCAACAAGGAGAACCACAAAACAGTGCTGAAATAAACTGAAGATGACACAAACAAATGGAGAAACATCTCATGCTCATGGATCAGAAAAATTAATATTGTTAAAATGACCATACTGCCTAAAGCAATCTACAGATTCAATGCAATCCCCATAAAGATACCAAAACCATTCTTCAGAGAATTAGAAGAAAAAAAAAAAAAAAACCTAAATTTATGTGGTACCCGGAAAGAGCCCAAGTAGCCAAAGCAACTTAAAGCAAAAATAATACAGCTGGAAGCATTACGTTACCTGACCTCAAATTATATCACAAGGCTATCATAACCAAGACAGCATGATACTGGTATAAAAGTAGTCTAATAGATCAATGAAACAGATTAAATTACCCAGAAATAAAGCCACACATCTACAGCCAACTGATCATGGACAAAGATGACAAAACCATACACTGGGGAAAGGGTACCCTACTTACTAAATGGTACTGGGAAAATCGGATGACCATATGCAGAAGAATGAAACTGGACCTCTATCTCTCACCATATACAAAAATCAACTCAAGATGGACTAAAGAGTTAAATATAAGACCTGAAACTGTATAAACATTGGAAGAAAAGTTAGGAAAAAAATGCTTCTGGTCATTGATCTACACAACAAATTCATGACTAAGACCTCAAAGGCATAAACAACAAAAAGAAAATAGTGAAAATGGGACTTTAATTAAAAAGTTTCTGCCCTGCAAAAGAAATCATCAACTGACAACCTACAGAATAGAAGAAAATATTTGAAAACTTGTATTTGACAGAGGATTGATATCCAGAATTTACAAGGACCTCAGCTCAACAACACCAAAAATAAATAGCCCCATTAAAAAGTGGAAAAAGGACATGAACAGATATTTTTCAGAAGACATACAAATGGCCAAAAGTATATTAAAAAGTGGTCAACATCACCGAGCATCAGAGAAATGTAGATTAAAACCACAATGAGATATAACAGTCGAAATAGTTATTATTAAAAAGACAATAACAGGTGTTGATGAGACTGCAGGGAAAAGGGAATGCTTATACACTATTAGTAGGAATGTAAATTATTAAGAGTACAACCTCCATGAAAAACAGTAGAGAGAATTCTCAAAGAACTAAAATATAACTACTATTTGATACAGCAATCCCACTACTGAGTATCTACCCAAAATAAAATGAATCATTATATTTTAAAAAAACCATATGGCCGGGCATGGTGGCTCACACCTGTAATCCCAGCACTTTGGGAGGCCGAGGTGGGCGGATCACAAACAACAGCCTGGGTGACAGAGAGAGACTCCATCTCAAAAAACAACAACAAAAATAAACAAACAAAAACATACCTGTACTTGTAGGTTTATCGCAGTGCTATTCCCGAAAGCAAATATTTGGAATCAACCATTGGATGAATGGATAAGGATATGATATATGTATATACAAATACCACATATTCTCACTTGTAAAGGGAAGCTAAATAATGTGTATACACGGACATGGAGTGTGAAATAACACACCAGAGACTTGGAAGGGTGGGAGGGTAGGAAGAGAAAAAGCCATTTCTTAATGGCTACAGTATACACTGTTCAGATGGTGGTTACACTGAAAGCATACATAGACTGTACCACTACACAACATAACCATGTACCACAAGTACACAAATAAATAAATAAATTAAATTAAAATTATACAAATAATTTTTCTAAAAAAATGAATAGAGAGGACTGAGTTCCTATCCATGAGACTTTGACTTGGCATAATTAGATATGTCTATTTTTTAAAGTTCTAGAATACAGGGACAAGGTAGTCACCCAGTGTCATAGCCAAGGCTGAAGTAGAGTTGCTACTACAATCTGCCTAATCAGCCCCAATTGTGGAGAGTGAAGGAGTTAAAGAAAACAGACACTGTTTAACCCCGATGGACTGCCTCATCAGGTTTAAACTATTTTAGACTTTCTTTCCTTGGGTTCTGTTTGCTGACACTTTGATCTACATCAAATATTTGTTTAAATGGTCCCTTCTTACTGAGACTCAACCTAAACACCCCATTGAAAATTCACCCTTGCTCTGCCCTGTTGCCTCATCATCATTCCTCCATTCTAGTCTTCTTTTTTCCTATATCACTCCTCTGAATCTAACATACTATTTGCTTTACTCATAAATTGTATCTATTATGCATTTTTCTGCCTCCCTGAAATAGAATAACAGGTAAATGAAAAAAAAATAGCTTCTTAAATTTCTCAGAAATTCCAAAATGCTTATCTGGAATCTCTGAGTCTTTTTTGAATTTTCTTATAAAATTGAAATATCCCAACTATAATTTTGCCATATCATCTTCCTTCCTCATGTAAGCAAATTTAAATTGTGATTTTATTAGTAGGATTTTCTTCAGTATAGTGAATAGCAGGATCTGGGCTAACAGATTTTATGCTAAGAATGATTTATTTTCTAAATGCTGCTCTAGTATCAAAATAACTGTGTTTCTTACATTCCAAAATATCTTGTATTGTGACTAAAGGATGTGGCATTTAAAGAAAACAAGAAAGAATATTTCAGAATTAAATAAAGGTCAAGGATTTGTAAACTGCAATTTCTAAGGCACAGAGAGAATTTGAGCCTTGTGCTGTGACTAATGCAAGCATGATTTATTAAAAGCTCAAGTCTGGCTACAGCTCGATTAAGGTTCAAGGTGGAATCAAGTTTGAAGATGCAACTCCAGAGCTTGGATTAGATGTAAACACTAGAAATTTATGGTTTGCTTCTTGAAGTATTCGTTTTTCTTGGTTCAGAGGCACTGTGGGGAAATGACCCTGTCTTGGTACAGCTGTAGAATTCAGAATGGCTTAGAATGTAGGAACCTGATTGCTCTCTGATTTCTTTGGGGGCTTCAAATGGCCTGTTTATGAAAGAAACTTTTAATGTCAGTGACAGAGCATGCTGAAAAAAAAATCACACTAACTCTAAGCTATCAAAATTTCATTGTGGTATAAAATAGAGGCAAAATTAATGTCATTTAAAAAATTCTGCTATAAAATTGTTGAGAGAGTGCTAATAAGCCTCCAAGTTTAGAAATGCCAATCTTATGAATTATCTGTTGTAATTTTTGGAGAAGTTTATAGTCAGTGAGAAAAGCATTATTAGCTGGATTTCCTAATCTTTGAAAAAGGCCATACCAAGAATTAATACAATTGCAGACCTGAACGGCTGTAAAATCTATGCTTTATGCAAAGCATATAAGGAACAGAGGAACTAAAGTATTGTCAGAAAAAAAAAAAAACAAAAAACAAAAAACAAAAACACTCTTTGAGTGCCCCAGAGAGCTGCTAGGAGCTGGCTCCAGCTTACTACAGTCCTTTCATCTTTTTCTTAGTTCTACTTTATTTTACAGGCTTTGAAAAGATTTTGAAGAATTTATAAAATAGAAAAATTATCATCAACCATATATTTTCGAAGAAGGATTATGGCGATGTTAAGGCAGAATGAGGAAGAATTGAATATGGGGGAAGCCTGAAGGGATTTAGGGACTAGATGAAAAATGATAATCTAATCAGAGATCAGAGAGAGTAGAAGCAGCAACAAAGAAATTATCTGAGGAACACTGTGAAGGTAAACCCATGAGGCTTTGTGACAGATTCAATTGGGCAGGGGGAAGATAGAGAATAGGGGTAAAACTAAACCAAAGGTCTCCAGGTTGTAAACTGAATGGAAGTCATTAATAAAACTGGTAATATCTAGTGGGCAAAAAGTAGGCATAGAAGAGAAAAATATATTAGTTTAGTTTGGCATATACTAGTCTTGAGAAATCTGCAGAGCATCTAAGTGAACATAATCAGAAGGTATTTGAAAATAGGAGCCTATGTCTTGGTAGGAAAGTCAGCCTTGCATTCATCACTGAGAACATCACTCAAAAAAGAAGGTATAAAAGGAAATGGACCAAGGATGGAAGCCAGGAAAATGACAATGTTTGCAGAGTAGTAGGCGTAGTAAAGTGCAGTGAGAGTAATCAAATATACATGAGAAGAATCATGCTAGACACAGAGGAGTAATTGGATGCATAGAAGAGATTCAAGAAAGGGAAGGTGGTCAACAGTTACAAGTATTGTAGAGAGGGTAAGGAGAGTGACTAAAAACAGAGTCATAGTTCACACGTCATTGGAGACCCTTGAGGGAGGAATCTTATTTGAGTGGTTGCAGGTTGGAACCAAATTAAAGTGGGTTCAGAGGACGTGGAGGTTATGTAGAGAGTGGTGGGGTGATGAATGAAAACACTATTAACAGAAGAACTTAAGCAATTTGTAATGTAGTGGCCAGACTCAAAATCAAAGTTTGGCTGGATTGATAATAATCATGTCATATAGGCTCAACTACAAAAAAAAAAAAAAAAAAAAAAGAGAGAGACACAGAGAGAGTCTAAAATCTGAATCCCCAACTTTGAAAATTCAGAACATACTACTACCCTGTAAGTGGAATTTACTAAAAGTGATTCCCAAGGTGTTTTATAGCATAAGGCATGAACTTAAGAGTTTAGGTAAAACGAGAGTTACTATTAAAATGAGAAGCAGATAGGTCTCTTTGGGCATTTAATGTGCTATTTTCATAACCACTTTAATCTGAGACAGATCCCTTAAATTTTCTAGGCTTTTATATATTAACAATGCTCTGGGAAGAGTTGATAATAACACTTTGGAGATTATGTTATTCAGCTGGCTTAAAACAATTGAAGAATTTCTCCCAAAAGATTGAAATGGAAGGAAAACTCAACAGAACAAATTCTGTTTTTATGAATGTCAATGTAACAAAAAGTCTTTCTTTTTTAGTTGATGCTAGAGGCTCATACTTGAAAACAAGACATGGCCTACTGGCTTAATCTCACTTTGCTTCCAATCTAAATGTGCTTTCTCTGCACTGTAATTCATCGTAGCTGCTACATGAAACAGGTTGACAAATGGTTTTGGAAATTTTTTAAAAGTTGTGTCCACTTTGGGAGCCTTGGATTTACTTTCATTCTGAATTCAAATTTAAACTGTCTCCAAAATGTGAAGCTACATAATTAGGGATTCCAGTTTTATTTTGATATAAATTTTACTTACTGTCTGAGTCAAATATCAGATCCTCTTCAGTTTTATATATTTGCAATATTTTAAAATGTGTCTTTTTTCATCACGGAGGAAAATAGGACTTTTGGAATTTGTGACAATTTGTTGAACTCTAAAAGCCTTATATTCTTATATTCTAAACTGTATGTTTACATATTCAGGATATAAAAGGATATGCTCTATTTCCATTTTATATTTCCCTTCCATTTCAAGGAGTATTTTCTTACTTTTTGACTGACAATTATTTGACATTTTGTTTTGCTCAAGCTCACTTATTTCTGAGTTCTGAGTGACCAATTCAACATTTGAAACTTGGGTAAGTAGTCACTCAAGTAATTTTTAGGAGAAAGGAAAAAAGCTGGGGCAATTTTTCTAAAAAGGAACCAGTGGAAACTCCTCATTTTTTTCTTTGTCTCTCCCCTCGTCTCTCAAGAATACCAGATCCAAGTAAGCATAAAAGGAGAAAATTATTCAAATTAGAATCAAAAATTAATCCCAAAGATACAGAATATAATTTCACTCAGCACATATTCCAGATGCTTCACTTTGCACTTTTCACTCTAGGCTCTAAAATTAATCTCTTATGCATTCTGCTTTCAAAGAGCTATGGTTTTGTAAGGGATTAAAGAATGATATGAAAATAATGATAATTTAGGTACAAAGCACTTATTATATACAAAGGTTTGGAAGCTTTTTTTTTTTTTTTTAGATGGAGTTTTGCTCTTGTTGCCCAGGCTGGAGTGCAGTGGTGTGATCTCGGCTTACTGCAACCTCTGCTTCCAGAGTTCAAGTAATGCTCCTGCCTCAGCCTCTCAAGTGGCTAGGATTATGGCACCCACCACCACACCAGCTAATTTTTTTGTATTTTCAGTAGAGAAAAGGTTTCATCATGTTGACCAAGCTGGTCTCAAACTCCTAATCTCAGATGATCCACCCGCCTCAGCCTTCCAAAGTGCAGGGATTACAGGCATGAACTACCGCACTGAGCCAGGAAGAATTTTATTTGGAAAGAAGGATTCATAGACAAGTTGAAATTTGATTGAGTTTTAGATATTGTTTAGGTTTGAATATGCAAAGTTTGGATGGAAAAAATGTTATCTGGCATTTGAACATGCCACCATAGGAAAAAAATGTTAGCAGAGGGAGCAGTGTGAACAAAAGCACAGAAGGGAATGTTAGAGAACAGTGACATTTGGCTAGACATTAGACAAGAGAGGACATTGGGAGGCAAGGGGTGAGTGAGGGTCTGGAAGACATTGAGTACTGAACTACACAATGATTACAATTTTTAAACAAGGCTATGGTGTGATCAGAGCTGGCCTTTGGAAGGATAAGGCTAATTTAACGGCAGTGGGAAGGATTACCTAGGGTATAGCTATACCATACTCCTTTAACTATCCTCATTGTAGACCCAAGAAAGTAAAGAATATTACTGCAAAACAGAAATACGTAGTAATTGCAGATTGATCCTGTAAACCCTTAATGGGTAAGAAAAATAAGTTTGAAGTACCCTATTTCCACATGAAGGGTTTCCTGTTGCTTAGTCTTTAGTACCGTTTTAAATTTTATCCAGAAATTGTGATTTCGTATTTCTTTTCCATGAGTACTGATGTTTACTTTCAAGGCAAAATAGAAGAAGACAATGTGACTTATTTTCACCAATTCCTTGGTTTATGGAACTCTCTAGAATGATCTATGGCACATTATATTTTTATGGCATATGTTACAGTACCTTGATGAAATGAATTATAGAGCTTCATTAAAGATTTGAAAGAATGTATCTTTCACAAAAAGAAAAAAATGTAAAGAAAAAAATCCTTCTAATGAAGAAATTGTGATTAGAAAAATCAACCCTGTAAACGTATGTCCTATTCAGTTTAACTTGATATCAAAACATTACTTTGTTTCATCTAAATATTTCTTGCCATTGCGAAAAAAATGCACTAGTTTTAGAGGATTTTTTTTTGTGTGTGACTTTATCTGTTTACTGTTCCTCTGTGTAACTTCAATGAGTTCATTTTTGTCCATGGGCATAATTTTACCTTTTCATAATTTTCATTTTATCTGTTTTACATGCTTGTTAATAGAAATAATGACAATCTCGGCCTGCTGCAGTGGCTCACGGCTAAAATCCCAGCACTTTGGGAGGCTGAGGCAGGTGGATCACTTGAGCTCAGGAGTGTGAGACCAGCCTGGCCAACGTGGTGAAACCCTGTCTCTTCAAACTTACAGAAATTAGCTGTGTGTGGTGGCACAAACCTATAATCCCAGCTACTCAGGGAACTGAGGCAGGAGAATCTTTTGAACCTGGTAGGTGGAGGTTGCAATGAGCCAAGACTGGGCCACTGCACTACAGCCTGGATGCCAGGGCAAGACTTTGTCTCAAATAGTGAAATGAAATAAAATAGAAAGAATGGCAATCTTTACTTGCTATTGAGTTCTGAATTGTTTTATTTTGGAGTCATAAAACGTATTCCATTTTCCAAAGAAAAAGGGGCTCAAACACAAAGAAAGAAGTGTATCCATCGACATTTCAAGAATCTCATGTTCTGCTTTCAAACGGCAAGTTTACTCTAGAGCATCACATTGATATTGATCATAAAATGGTTAAATGCTTAAGATCCTTAAATTGCTGCAATGTGGAGCATGTATGATAGTAACATAAAGTTCTTCCTGGCACCACGGTTCTTTCCAAATGGGGCTGGCAGTTTGTTTTTATCTTGTCTCAACTAGGAAGCCATTCCTTTTAACAAGGGACTAGGAAGTTGGAGCAAACCCATAGGTGGAAGGGAAGCAGCCTGAAGCAGGAATGGGAACTCAACTTATTGCACAAACTACATGACCAAACTTAACAAAAACTCCACACCTAACATTTTGAGCAATTACAGATCTATGAACTAAGAATTTTCTTTAACTGGAAATAAGAACTCTGATACTAGGAAGTACCATCCCAGAATAAATTAATACATAATTTATTAATTTATTTAAACAAGAAAAATCCATACTGTAGGGTAAAGATTTTCACCAGTTTTTTCTATATCATGCTATTCATTTAATAAGGATATATATATAAGGTACATAATAAAGATTTAAGAGAGTAAGCTATTATATATTTCATAATGGGTAGTACATTCCGTGAGTCAGTCTTAAAACCTTTTTTGTTTGAGTAAATATTCTTTCCTAGTATTGTTTAGAGAGGTACCTATGTTTGGCAGGCTCTAGCTAACTATTACAGTCATTGCATGCTGTATATGCACAGCCTATAAAAATTAGGAGAGCCATTTCCCTTACAGAATATTGCTTTACTGAGCCTTAGCTTAATCAAGACAATAATATTGTCTTATCTTAATATTATAATAGATTTTCTTTGGTAGAGACAGGAGGAAAGCAATTTTTGAAGAACAGATAACTACAAAATAATTTCATAAAATTTCTTTATGGCGATAAACCCCAACTTTATATACTTGTATAAATCTACACATTGTGTCTTATGAACTCATGTAATCCTTTACATGTAATATCTGTTAAACCATGACTGACTTATATCATATGACCCTAGGACTCATATGTATAATAATAACTGCAGACACACAGTGCTTATTAAATGCCAGACACTATTTTAATTAGATAAAATCATCTAATCCTCATATTCATGTAACCCTGTAATGCAAATATTGTTATTATAACGATTTTACAGACATGCAGATAAATAAGTCACTTGCCAATGGATAAGAAGTGTCAGGCCTGGGTTTTGAAGCTCGGCAAAATCTACATCTTCAACAGCTGTCCACACTGCCTTTCATGAAGACACGCTTGTCAGAGTGAGCTTACTAAAGCAGGGTCCCCAAGCCCTGGGCCACAGACCAGTGCCCTTAGAAACCAGCCCCACAGCAGGAAGTGAGCAGTGAGTGAGTGAGCATGACCACCTGAGCCCTGCCTCCTCTGAGATCTGTGGTGGCATTAGATTTTATAGGAGTACAAATCCTACTGTGAACTGCACATGTGAGGGATCTAGGTTGTGTACTTCTTATGAGAATCCAATGCTTGATGATCTGAGGTGGAAGAGTTTCATCCTGAAGCCACCGCGCCCCCTATCCATGGAAAAATTGTGTCCCATGAAACTCATCTCTGGTGCAAAAAGGTTGAGCACTAGTAGGACTTTCTCCATCAGCTAATGTGAACTGAGCTTCTACTAAATGCCAGGTACCATTTTAGGCACTTAAGACACACACGAAAAGCAACCCTGCCCCTTGACCACAAAGAATATTCAATACTCTTAATTAACTCCCCAAATACAGTCTTTTTAGTACTCTGAAGCAGTAGACTACAATTCTATATTTCAGTTATTTCAGTGGGAGTCAATCATCAAGTCTATGTCTAAAAAGAGAGTTGCACTGAGTTTGTATTTCAGCTCTCCGGGCTTTTCCAGATAATTCTATGCTGATGGGCCAAGATTTTTAGCAGTAGGAAAGCACAGAGAAAATTAAGATTACTGAGGCGACTGTTCCTTTTCAGTCCCAATTCAGTTTTGTATGTGACTGAACACGGCATAAGACCATTAAGACTAGGGCACTTTATACCTCTGTGAATCATCTTTGTGGAAGTGGAAGGACCCAGGGGTTAATTACCAAAAGCTGGATCTTCTCACTAACTTCTAGACTAATTCTTCTTACTAAGCCTGTTTTCGCATTTGTAAAATGAGGGCATAGGGGCAAAAAGTGTCTTAAAACACTGTACTACTAAGTGATGTATATGCATTTGTGTTTGTGTGTATGTGTATGAACGTGAAACTCCTGTAAGTGTATGTTTACATAGGGAAGACCTGAAGACTTTACAGGGACAATTACACTCAGTAAACAGTGACATGTAGTCTTGCTTTCATCAGTTCTGGTTGAATGGCATTATAGCTGCTCTTGCCAGGCCTTCAGAAAGTCACTTGCTATAGCTATCAATCAAAGACGTTCAGGGAACATACACTGCTATATTTTGGGGGAAGAGGTTTGTCTTGGTGGGAGAAACATGGGTGGAAAGAAGATTCATAGATTTAATATTACAATATGCTCTTCAAAGTTGCCAGAAGGCATCCTATAAGCACATACCACAGAGAGGTTTATTGCTATGAGACTGTTCAGTACCTTAACAACAACAACAAAAAAGAATCAGAGGCAGCTCTAAAAATACTATAGCCATAAAAGCTCTTTTTATACTATCCATCCCTCCTTTCTCAAGAACTTGGAATATCTACTTATAACAAAGCATTCTCTTCCTCGTGACATAAAATCCTTACCCCGGTACCTTTAGTCCACTATTTCCCCTTAAGTACCCTGACTTTAGTCTTCCGATAAAATACCTTTTACTTAACTGAAAGATCTCAGAGCTACATTCTTGTATCACCTTGGCACCCATACTTTTCTGGAATGTGTTCTCCTTTATTTAATTTCTATTGGGGTAAAAGTCATATCACATAAAATTAATCATTTTAAAGCATACAATTCAGTCACATTTAATACAGTCACAATTTTGTGCAACCATCACATCTATTTAGTTCCAAAACTTTTCATCACCCTAAAAGAAAACCTCATGCCCATTAAGCAGTCATTCCCACTCCCACTCTCCCAGCTCCTGGTAATTACTAAGACGCCTTCTGTCGCTATGGATTTACTGATTCTGGACATCCCATATAAATGAAATCATAGAATATGTGAACTTTCCTTTCACTTAATGTAATATTTTCAAAGTTTATCCACTTTGTGGCATGTAGTAGTATTTCCTTCTTTCCTTTTAAAGATAGAATATTATTCCATTATATAGACACACCACATTTTGTTTGCCCATCCATAAACTAATGACATTTGAGTTGTTTCCACCTCTTGACTATTTCAGCAGTAATGTTACAAACCTGTTATAAACTTTTCTGTACAAGCATTTGCTTGAATGACTGTTTTCAATTCTTTTGGGTATAGTCCTAGGAGTAGAATTGCTGAATCATATGATAATAAATCTATGTTAAATTATTTTATTTTATTGTGGCAATAAAACACTTAATATTTTCTTTCTCCTCCTTCCTTCCTTCCTTCCTTCCTTCCTTCCTTTCTTCCTCCCTTCCTTCCTTCCTTCCTCCCTCCTTCCCTCCCTCCCTCTCTCTTGCTCTCTTTCTCTCTTGCTCTCTTTCTCTTTTTCTGTCTTTCTTCAGGGTCTCACTCTGTTGCCCAGGCTGGACTGCAGTGCTACAGTGGCATGATCTCAGCTCATGACAGCCTCTGCCTCTGGGGTTCAAGCATTTCTCCTGCCTCAGCCACCTGAGAAGCTGGGACTACAGGCTTGTACCATCAAGCCTGGCTAATTCTTGTATTTTTAGTAGAGACAGGATTTTATCATATTGCCCATGCTGGTCTCAAACTCCTGAGCCCAGGTGATCCACCCTCCTCAAACTCCCAAAGTGCTGAGCCACTGTGCCTAGCCAATATCTACCTTCTTAAAACTTTAAATGTACAATACATCATTAATGACTGTAGGTGCAACACTATGCAGATCTCAGTAATAGCTTATTTATCTTGCTTAAATGAAACTTTATGCAATTTGATTAGTAACTCCTCATTTACCCCTCCTTCAGCCTCTCATAACCACCATTCCACTCTTCAATTCTATGAATTTTAATGTTAAGCTACATCATGTAAGTGAATTATGAATTATTTGCCTTTTTGCTATTGGCTTATTCCAGTTAGCATAATAGTTTCCATATTCATTCATGCTGTTCCATATTGCCAAATATTATTCTTTTTAAGGCTGAATAATATGCCATCATATATATGTGTGTGTGTATATATATATGTATACCCCCTGTTTTCTTCATACATTCATCTATTGATGGAAATTTAGATTGTTCTCACATCTTGGCTATTGTGAATAGTGTTATAATGAACATGAGAATGTTAATATATCTTCTAAGTCCTGATTTTAATTCTTTTGGATAAATATTAGCAATGGGATTGCTAGATTATATAGTGTTTTTTAAATTTTTTTAATGAAACTCTATTATTTTTCATAGTGGTTGTAACATTTTACATTACCAGCAATAATGCACACAGATTCCAATTTCTCCACATTTTCCCCAACGCTTGTTATCTTTTGTTTTTTTGATAATAGCCATCCTGACAGGTGTGAGGTGATACATCATTGTGGTTCTGATTTGCATTTCTCTGAATATTAGTGACATGGAGCATTTTAAATATACCTGTTGGCCATTTATATGTCTTATTTGGAGAAATATCTATTAGATCCTCATCCCATTTTTTAATTGGATTATTACATTTGTTTTTCAGTTGAGTTGTAGGAGTTCCTACATATCTTGGAGATTAATCCATTATCAAATATGTGGTTAGGAAACATTTTCTCTCATTCTAAAGGTTGACATTTTACTCTGTTGTTTCCTTAGCTGTGCAGAAGCTTCTTCATTTGATATAATTCCACTTGTCTATTTTTTGTTTTCATTGCCTGTGCTTTTGGTGTTTGATCTATGAAAACATTGCCAAGACCAAAGTCATGAGGCTTTTTTCCTGTGTTTCTTCTAGATGTCTTATAGTTTCAGGTCTTACATTTAAATCTCTAATCAGTTTTGAGTTGATTTTCATGGATGGTGTAAAGTAAGATTCCAATTTCATTCGTGGCATGTGGGTATTCAGTTTTCCCAAGACTGCTTGTTAAAGAGACTATTCTTTCCCCATTGTGCATTTTTGGCACCCTTGTTGAAATGCAGTTGATCATGTATACATAGATTTATCTCTGAACTTCCTATTCTGTTCCATTGATCTATATATCTGTCTTAATGGCAGTGTCATACTGTTTCAGTTATTGTAGCTTTGTAATATATTTTGAAACTAAGAAATCTGATGCCTCCTATTTTGTTCTTATTTCTCAAGTTTGATTTTAGTATTCATGGTCATTTGTAGCTCCATTTAATTTAGAACTGTTTTTTCTATTTCTGTTAAAATTGTCATTAGGATTTTTATAGAAAGTGTATTCACTCTGTAGGTCACTTCAGGTTATATGAACATTTTAACAGTATTAGGTCTTTCAGTCCATAAACACAGGATATATTTCTATTAGTTTGTGTCTTCTGTAGTTTTTCTCAATATTTTATAGTTTTCAATATAAACATACATCATTTTAGTGGAATTTTCTTTAATTGTGCTTCACTGGTATTACATTTTTTTTTTTTTTTTTTTTTTTTTTTTTTTTTTTTTACAAATTGAAGGTTTGTGACAACCGTGCATTGACTAAGTTTATTCAACATAATTTTCTAACAGCATGTGCTCACTTCATGTCTCTGAATCATATTTTGGTAATTTTCACAATATTTTTTTCATTATTATTATATCTGTTACAGGGATCTGTGATGAGTGACCTTTGATGTTACTATTGTGATTATTAGGGGCACAGCAATTTACACCCATATAAGATAGCAAACTTAATTGATAAGTGTGTGTCTTCTGATTGCTCTACCCACAGGCTATTCCCATATCTCTCTGCCTCAATTCAGGCCTTACTATCCCTGAGACACAACAGTATTGAAATTAGGCCAATTAACAATCACGCAATGGCTTCCAAGTTTCAAGTAAAAGGAAGAGTCACATGTCTCTTACTTTAAATCAAAAGCTAGAAACTATTATCTTTAGTGAGGAAGTCATGCAAAATCCTAAGATAGACTGAAAGCTAGGCCTTTTGCACCAAACAGCCAAGTTGTGAATGCAAACAGAATGTTCTAGAAGGAACTAAAAGTACTACTCCAGTGAACACATGAATGATAGGAAATGGAAATAGCCTTATTGCTAACAGGGAGAAAATTTGAGTAGTCTGGATAGATCAAACCAGCCAAAGTTTAATCTAGAGTAAAGTCCTAACTCTTTTCAATTCTATGAAGGTTGAGAGAGCTGCAGAAGAAAAGTTTAAAGCTAGCAGAGTTTTGTTCATGAGGTTTAAGAAAAGAAGCTGTTGGCCAGACATGGTGCCTCATGCCTATAATCCCAGCGCTTTGGGAGGCCAAGGCAGATAGATCACTTGAGGTCAGGAGTTCGAGACCAGCCTCACCAATGTGCTGAAACCCTGTCTCTACTAAAAGTACAAAAATTAACTGACTACTCAGGTGGCTGAGGCAAGAGAATCACTCGAATCACTTGAATCCAGAAGGTGGGGGTTTTAGCGAGCTGAGATCACACCACTGCACTCCAGCCTAGGTGACAAGGTGAGACTCCGTCTAAAAAAAAAGGCCGCAACGGAGAAAGAAGCTGTCTCTATAACATAAAAATGCAAGGTGAAACAGCAAGTGCTGATGAAGAAGACGCAGTAAGTTGTCCAAAAGATCTAGCCAGGGTAATTGATAAAACTGGCTACCCTAACCGATAGACTTTCAATGTAAATGAAATAGCTTTTTGTTGCAAGACAATGATGTCTGGCACATTCATAGCTAGAGAGATGTCAATGCAGGTCTTCAAAACTTCAAAGGAATAGGCTGAATTTCTTGTTAAGGGCTTAATGTAGCTGGTTATTTTAAGTTGAAGTTGAAGCTAATTCACCATTCTGAAAATATTAGGGCTCTTTTGAATTATGCCAAATATATTCTGCCTGTATTTTGCAGATGGAGCAACAAAGCCTGGATGACAGCACATATCTGTTTACAACATGGTTTCCTGACTGTTTAGCTCATTGTTGAGACCTCCTGTTCATAAAAGAAACATATTCCCTTCAAAATATTGCTGCTCATTGACAATGCACTTGATCATTCAAGAGCTCTGCTGAAAATAAACAAGTGATTCATATTGTTTTCTTTTTTTGTTGTTTTATGAAAAGTTTTTAATGCTTATTTTCAATGTTAAGTGAAAATACAGGATAGAAAATTGTATTTATCACACCAACTCATTTTTTTTATTATTATACTTTAAGTTACTATATGTGCAGATCATGGGGATACATGTGCAGATCATGCAGGATTATTACATAGATACACACGTGCGATGGTGGTTTGCTGTATTCATCCCTCCATCATTGACATTAGGTATTCCTACTAATTTTATTCCTCCCTAATCCCCGCATCCCCTACTATCTCTCCCCTAGTCCCCCCAATCCCCAACAGGCCCCGGTATGTGATGTTCCCCTTCTGTGTCCATGTGTGTTCACTGTTCAACCCTCACTTATGAGTGAGAACATGCGATGTTTGGTTTATGTTCTTGTGTCAGTTTGTTGAGAATGATGGTTTCCAGCTTCATCCATGTCCCTGCAAAGGACATAAACTCATTCTTTTTTATGGTTGGATAGTATTCCATGGTATATGTGTGCCACAATTTCTTTATCCAGTCTATCACTGATGGGCATTTGGGATGGCTCCAAGTCTTTGCTATTGTAAATAGTACTGCAATAAACATACATGTGCATGTGTATAGTAGAATGACTTAAAACCATTTGGGTATATACCCAGTAATGGGATTGCTGGGTCAAATGGTATTTCTGGTTCTAGATCCTCGAGGAATCGCCACACTGTCATTCACAATGGTTGAACTAATTAGTACTCCCACCAACAGTGTAAAAGCATTCCTATTTCTCCACACCCTCTCTAGCATCTGTTGTCTCCAGACTTTTTAATGATTGCCATTCTAACTGGCATGAGATGATATCTCAATGTGTTTTGATTTGCATTTCTCTAATGACCAGTGATGATGAGTTTTTTTCATATGTTTGTTGTCTGCATAAATGTCTTTGTTTGGAAAATGTCTGTTCATATCCTTTGCCCACTTTTAGATAGGGTTGTTTTTTATGCTTGTAAATTTGTTTAAGTTCTTTGTTTTCATGCCTATAACACAGTATCCATTCTGTAGCCTATGAATCAAGGTATAATTCTGACTTTCAAGTCTTATTAAAAAATGTATTTTGTAAGGTGATAGCTGCCGTACATTCTTTTGATGGATCTGGGCAAAGTAAATTGAAAACCTTCTGGAAATGATTCACCATTCTATGTACCATCAAGAGCATTTGTGGCTGAGCAAGGGGGCTCACACCTGTAATCCCAGTGGTTTAGGAGGCCAAACTGGGAGGATTACTAGGGGCCAGGAGGGTGAGACCAGCCTGGGCAACATTGTAAAACCCTGTCCCTACAAAAATAAATTTAAAATAAAGTTTAAAAAAACGCAGGTATGGTGGCACATGCCTGTGGTCCTTGCTACTCAGGAAGCTAAGACTGAAGGATCACTTGAGCCCAGGAATTCAAGGCTACAGTGAGCTATGATGGCACCACACAGCCTAGGGGCCAGAGTGACACCCTACATCAACAAATAAAACAAACAAACAAAACAAAACAAAACAAACTTCCAGGAAGCCAAAATACCAACATTAACAGAATTTGAAAGAAATTGATTACAACCCTGATGGATGACTTTGAGAGACTCAGACTTGAGTGGGGAAATTAACTGCAGATGTAGTGAAAATACCAAGATAACTAGAATTAGAAGTGGAACCCAAAGATGTGACCAGATTGCTACAATCTCATGATAAAACTTGAACAGATAAAAAGTGGCAAAATCATTCAGGACATAGGCATAGACAAGGACTTCACGACCAAAACACCAAAAGCATTGGCAACAAAAGCCAAAATAGACAAATGGGACCTAATCAAACTCCACAGCTTCTGCACAGCCAAAGTAACAGTCATTAGAGTGAATCAGCAACCAACAGAATGGAAAAAGTTTTGCAACCTACCCATCTGACAAAGGGCTTATATCCAGAATCTACAAAGAACTAAAACATCTGTTTTAAAACTAAAACAAGAAAAAAAAAGACAAGCTCATTCAAAAGGGGGTGAAGGGTATTAACAGACACTTTACAAAAGAAGACATATATGAGACCAACAACCATATGAAAAAATGCTCATCATCACTGGTTATTAGAGAAATGCAAATCAAAACTACATTGAGATAACATCTCACGCCAGTTAGAACGGCGATCATTAAAAAATCTGGATACAACAGATGCTGGAGAGGATGTGGAGAAATAAGCAAACTTTTACACTGTTGGTGGGAGTGTAAATTAGTTCAACAATTGTGGAAGACAGTGCAGCAATTCCTCAAGGACCTAGAAACAGAAATTTCATTTGACCCAGCAATCCCATTACTGGGTATATAGCCAAAGGATTATAAATCGTTCTACTATAAGGACACATGCACACAAATGTTCACTGCAGCACTGTTTACAATAGCAAAGACTTGGAACCAACCCAAATGCCCATCGATGATAGGCTGAACAGGGAAAATGTGGCACATATACACCACATGTGCCATAAAAAATGATGAGTTCGTGTCCTTTGTAGGGACACTGATGAACCTGGAAACCATCATTCTCAGCAAACTGACACAAGAACAGAAAATCAAACACCACATGTTCTCCCTCATAGGGGTGTGTTGAACAATGAGAACACATGGACACAGGGAGGGAAGCATCACACACTGGGGTCTGTTGGGGGAGAAATAGGGGAGGGACAGTGAGGGGTGGGAAGTTGGGAGAGATAGCATGGGGAGAAATGCCAGATATAGGTGATGGGGAGGAAGGCAGCAAATCACACTACCATGTGTGTACCTATGCAACAATCTTGCATGTTCTTCACATGTACCCCAAAACCAAAATTGCAGTTAAAAAAAAAAGTTACTTCTTATGGATGATCAAAGAAAGTGATTTTTTGAGATGAAATCTACTGCTGGTGAACATTCTATGAACATTATTGAAATGACAACTAAGGATTTAGAATATTATATAAACATAGTTGATAAAGCAGTGGCAGAGTTTGAGCAGACTGACTCAAGTTTGAAAGAATTTCTACTGAGGATAAAATGCTATCTACAGCATCACATGCTACAGAGAAAACTTTCATGAAATGAAGACTTAATCAATGCAGCAAACTTCATTGTTATGTTATTTAAAGAAATTGTCACAGCCACCCCAACCATTAAGCATTACTACTTTGATCAGTGGACAGCCATCAACATTGAATTAGGGCCCTTCATCAGCAAAAACATTATGGCTCACTGAAGGTTCAGATGATTGCTAGCAATTTTTTTAGCAATAGCATATTGTTTAGTTAAGACATATACTTTTCAAAGACAATATGATCCCACACTTAATAAATTATAGGATAATGTAAACAACTTTTATATATGCACTTTGAGATATATATATATATATATATATATATACCAGAGAACTTGCGTTACCCATCTTATTGAAATACTTGCTTTATTTCAGTGTTCTAGAACTGAACCCATAATATCTTTGAGGTACATCTTTATATAACTCTTTTATATCCTTACTTAAGTTTTTTAAGTATTTTATTCATCTTGGTGCTATTGTAAATGAGATTGTTTTCCTAATTATCTTTTCAAATATATTTTTAATGTATAGAAATGTTTCTTACGTTTATGTTAATTTTTATCATGGAATTTTGCTGCATTATTAGTTCTAACAGTTTTTTATGTAGTTTTTAGGATATTCTGTAAATAAGATCATATTGTTGGCAAACAGATGCAATTTAACTTCTTTCTTTTCAATTTGGTTGGCTTTTATTTCTGTTACTTGCCTGATTACTACGGTTTAGATTTCCAGAACTATATTTACTAGAAGCAGCAAAAAAAAAAAAAAACCAAACAAACAAAAAAAAGAAGCAAAGCCTTTTTTTTGATCCTAGAAGAACAGCTATGGGCTTCTCATATATGGTCTTTATTGCATTGAGTGACTTTTTATTCCTAGTTTGTTGAGAGTTTTTATCATAAAAGAGGGTGGACTTTTGCCAAATGCTTTGCATCTATGGAGATGATTATGTAATTTTTATTCTTTATTTTGTTAATGTGTTGTTTCAATTTATCGATTTTGGTATGTTTAGTCATCCTTGCATTTCAGGGACACATTTTATTTAGTCATACTATATGATCCTTTTAATGAGCTGTTTGATTCAGTTTGCTAGTATTATATTGAGAATTTTTTCATCTGTAGTAATCAAGAATACTGGCCTGTAATTTTCTTTTCTTACAGAGTTCTTGTCTGGGTTTGGTATAAGGATAACTCTGGCCTCATAAAATGAATTTGGAAATGTCCACTTCAATTTTTTGGAAAAGTTTGAGAAGAATTGGCATTAATTCCTTTTTAAACAGGTAGAATTCACTAGTGAAGTTATCTGGTCCTTGGCTTTTATTTGTTGGGAGGACTTGATTACTGACTCAGTGTTCTTACTACTTATAGGTCTATTCAGACTTAATGTCTTTTTATTATTCAGTTTTGGTAGGGATCTAAGTCAGGAGGCTTTCCCATGGGAAGTGACATTTAAACTGAAAAAGAGGACATGAGTATAAATTCACTTGAGAGTTTATATTATTATGATCACTTTATAGGAAAAGAAAAAAAGACACCAAGAGATTACATTGTTTCATGTACAATAAGAGTATATCTTGGAGTCAAGGCAGCTTTTCATAGAGGGTGGAGGGTGAACATGGGGATGGGGAATTGGTTTTGCTTTTAAAGATGGAATAGATCTGAACATATCTTTAAGCTAATGAGAAGAAATGAGAACCTGTTTGGCAGAAAGATAAGAATTGCAGAGCTCACAAGAGAAATAGGCCTGCCTGGGTGTTATATTGTTACTATAGAACAATACTTCTGTTTAAATGATAAAATGTGTGTCCAAGGGAATTTTAATCTATACTCTCAGATGGGTTGGTTAGCTTTCAAACTGTCCTAAACAAAATCCATACTTCAGGGTTGATGCTTCCAAAATATTGTTTTCAAAATCTATACCAAAGGATTTTACTTAAATTATCCTAAAATACATGTTAGAAATTAACCTAAAATTGTGTATTGGTATAATGACTAGTGTTTAAAATATGTAGTTAAGATCTACCACATAACATGGTGACAATAGTTAACAAAAAATCTATTTTATTATTAATAATATGTTAAGAGTAGATGTTGTGTTCTCACCACAAAAAATGGTAAATAATCATAAAATGCATATATAGTTGGTTAAATTTAAGCGATCACAATGTATACATACTTCAAATTATTATGATGTACATAATAAATACATACAGTATTATTTTTTTCTGTTAGTTTAGCAATGAATTTGATAAAAGGTAAAAATTATTTTTAAACTTTTTTAAAATATATGTTTTTGGCTAGAAAAACTGACCAGGACCCACCACACTCATCTTATTCAAGTTTAAGATGCTGAAAAGTATAACCACATTGTATCTTTATAATATTCCTTCTATTTCCCTGTGCTTCTGAAAGAACTCTGTCAGCTAATTAAACCATATATTAGTTGGTCCGGTCATATTGTTTTAATGCTTGAGTGAAATTTTCAGTGCAGGACTGGCTACATAATTTGCAACATCCAGTGTAAAATAAAAATGCTGGACTACTTGACAAAAAGCAAAAATAAAGTGCCATTATGGGTATTAACAGAGTGTTTTCCATCTGAGGTCTCACTTTTGACTTCTTATAATGTTCTTGTGGTTGCTACTTAATGCCTTTTTAAGTAAAGAAAATTAAATTTTAAAATAATTATCATCTTTATATTATATACAATGGCATTTTAAACAGGAACATTTAACTTGTAGGTAAAATTAACAAAAGCCTAGAATTCATATTTCATAGTTCATACTTGCAAGCATATTATGTTCTCAAAAGAATGGTGGAATTCTTTTGTGACTATATTTTTTTCTTAAAAGTAGTGGAAATTTGTTCTTAGCAGTGGAGACATTGCACGAAACTAATTCTGCTGGTTTGATTTAATTTTGTGATATACACACATTCTACCAACACTCTTTGCTTTCAGCTTACTGATGAGTAAGAAAGAACTGAAAAGAAAAGGAAGCAGAAATTGCCCTATCATTTTCTTTCTATGCCATCATTTTGAGTATAAGTCATTGACTTAATAACAGGGAAGTAACACAAGTAAGAAAGAATCTGACAAAGTACCTTTGTTGTTTATGCTTGGTTGTGGAATGCCATTGCCTTCTCTTTTTTGTGCCTTTTTTTCCCCCCATTTATTTATTTTATTGCATTTTAGGTTTTGGGGTACATGTGAAGAACATGCAAGATTGTTGCATAGGTACGCACGTGGCAGTGTGATTTGCTGCCTTCCTCCCCATCACCTACATCTGGCATTTCTCCCCTTGCTATCTCTCCCAAGCTCCCCACCCCCCACCGTCCCTCCCCTATTTCCCCCTAACTGGCCCCAGTGTGTAGTGCTCCCCTCCCTGTGTCCATGTGTTCTCATTGTTTTGTACCTTTTTTTTAAAGACAGGGTTTTGCTCTGATGCCCAAGCTGGAGTGCAGTGGCATACTGACAGCTCACTGCAGCCTGATCCTCCCCACTGGAAGGGGTGTCACCAGTGTAGTGGTATGTACTACCACGCCCAGCAAATTATTTCTATATTTTGTAGAGGCAGTGTCTTGCTTTGTTTCCTGGGCTGGTCTCGAACTCCTGGGCTCAAGCAATCATCTCACCTCAGCCTCCCAAGTGCTGGAATTACAGGCATGAGCCATCACACCTAGTGCCTGTTGCTAAAAATAATAATAAATAAATTTAATTTTGCATATTTAAGGTATACAACATGATGTTTTAAGACACACATATAATAAAATGGCTACTATAGTGAACCAAATTAACACATCCATCATCTCACACACTTACCCATTTATCCCACCCCATAACAAGTGCAACTAAAAGTTCTGAATTCAGTACACCATTATTAACTATAGTCCTCACAATGCACATTATATATTTAAGCTTATTTATCTTACATATTTTCTGCTTCACATCCTTTGACCTACATTTCTCCATTTTCCTCCCACTCCACCTTGATCTTGGTAATCATTGTTTTATTCTCTATCTCTATATATTTGATCCCCTCACCCCCTTCCTTTTTTAAAGATTCCACATATAAGTGAGATCATGCAATATTTTTCTTTCTATATTATGCTTATTTTACTTAACATAATGTCCTCTAAGACCATGCATATTGTGGCAAATGATAGGATCTCCTCCTTTTTAAAGACTAAATAATATATTCACACACATATATACCACAGTTAGTTTATCCATTTGTCCACTGATGGACACCTAGGTTTCTGTATCTTGGCTTTCGCTATTTATATTTTTCATGCTGCAGCAAGCATGACAGTGCAGATATCTTTAAGAGGTGATGATTTCATTTAGTTTGAATATATACACAGAACAGGAATTTCTGAGTCATATTGCAGTCCTATTTTCAATTTTTAAAGTTACCTTCCACCAAGAGTATTCATGGGTTTTTTCTACATCCTTAACAACACTTTTATATTTTTGATGATAGATACCTTGGCAGGTATGAAGCAGCATTTCATAATGGATTTGATTTGCATTTCCCTGAGGATTAGTGACATTGAGCACCTTTCAAATATCTGTTGGCCATTTTCATGTCATCTTTGGAGAATATCTGTTCAAGTCCTTTTAAAAACAGGTTATATATATTTTTTATATTGAAAGATATGAGTGCTTTAGAATCTTGTGTACTTATTCCTTATCTGATAAATGGTTTGCAAGAATTTTTTTCCCAATCTTTAGGTTGCCTTTAGTTTTGATGACCGTTTATTTTGCTGTGCAGAAACTTTTTAGTTTGATGTAGGATATTTATTTATTTTTATGTTCGAAGCCTGAGGTTTTGGTGTGAAATCCAAGAAATCATTGCAAAGCCAATGTCAAGAATGTTTTTCTCTGTTTTCTTTTAACAGTTTTACAGTTTCAAGTCTTATATTTAGGGTTTCAACCCATCTTATGTTGATTTTATGTGTGGTGTAAGACAAGGAACTAATTTTATTCTTTTGCATGTGGAAATCCAGTTTTCCCAGAACCAGTTATTGAAGAGACTCTCTTTTCTGTATTGTGTATCCATGTTGAAAATTAGTCCACCATCTACATTTGAATTTACTTCTAGGATCTCTATTTCCTCCTCTGACATGACTATGTGTCTGTTTTGCCAGTCCTACAGTCTTTTTATAATGTTGTAACATAATTTTAAATCAGGAAGAGTGATGGCTTCTACTTTTTTGCTTGAGCAGGGGGAGTTACTTTGGTTATTTGGGGTCTTTTGTGGTTGTATACAAATTTTAGGATTTAAAAAATATTGCCACGAAGAATGCCATTGGGATTTTGATATGGATTGGATTGAATCTATATTTTGCTTTGGTTAATATGAACATTTTAACAGTATTTAATTATTCTGTTACTGAAGCATGGAATATCTTTCAATTTATTTATGTCCTCTTCAATTTCTTTCATTAAAGTTGTATAGCTTTCAGTGTACAGGTCTTTTACCTCCGTAGTTAAATCTACCACTTTATTTTTAATATTTTTGGGGGGGATATTTTAAATGAGATTGTTTTCTGGGTTTCTTTTTCAGCTAGATTGATTTTGTGTATAGAAATACCATGAATTTTTATGATGATTTTATATCCTGCAACTACTGAATTAATTCATTAGTTCTAACAGATTTTTGGTGTAGTCTGTAGAGTTTTCTATGTACAGAATCATGTCATCTGCAAATACAGATAACTGTACTTCTTCCTTTCTGATATGGATACCTTTTATTTCTTTTTCTTACAAAATTGCTCTTGACAGTACTTCTGGTACTATGTTAAATAGAAGTGGTGAAGGGCATCCTTGCCTTGTGCCATATCTTAGAGAAAAAAACTGTCAGCTTCTCCCAATGAATCATAATATTAGCTCTGAATTTTTTATAACTGTCATTTATTATATTGAATAACTTTTTTAGGCTTAAACTGTCAAGAGTTTTGAATCAAGAAAAAATATGAAGTTTTATTGAATTATTTCAGCATCAATTGATATGATCATGTGGTTTTTGTCTTTCAGTCTGTTAATGTGATGTATAACATTGACTGATTTGCATATGTTAAATCAGCCTTATACCTGGTATAAATCCCACTTGGTACTTTGCTGAATTATATTTGTCAATCTTTTATTGATGACTTCTGTATCAATGTTAAAAAAAAACCCTTAGTTTTGTTAAAAATGTCTACAATTTTTAATTTCTTTATTTCTGTTCTGATCTTCATTATTTCCTTTCTCCTGATAACCTTGAGTTTAGTTTGTTCTTCTATTTCTAGTTCCTTGTAGTGTATTATTAGGCTATTTATTTGGATCATAACATTTATAGCTAGAAACAATACATAAAATAATTTTAATCTTTTTTAATTTAAAAAGGCTTGTTTTGTGGCCTATCAAATGTTCTGTCTTAGATAATGTTCCACGTGCACTAAAGGAAAATGTATATCCTGCTTTTATTGGGTATATAATTCTATGTGTCTCTGTTAGGTCCGTTTTGTGTAAAGTACAGTTCAATTCCTGTATTTTCTTATTAATTTTTTGTTGGGTTAATCTGCCAATTGTTGAAAGTGAAGTATTGAACTCCCTTGCTATTATTGTATTGCTGTTTCTCCTTCATGTCTATTGATGTTTGTTTTATATGTTTAGATGCTCCAACGTTGAGTGAATAACAATTGATATGTTCTCCTGAAGAATTGAGGCATTTATCATTAAATAAGGGCCTTCTTTGTCTCTTGTGACAGCTCTTCAGTTGAAGTCTATTTTCTCCAAGTACAGCCACTCCTGCTGTCTTTGGATTATGATTTGTATAGAATATCTTTTTCTGCTCTTTCACTTTCAGAATATGTGTGTTCTTATGGCTAATAGGCAGCATACAACTGGACCTGGACCTTATCTTTTTTCCGTTCAGTCACTCCACACTTTTTTATTGGAAAAATTAATCCTTTACATTCAAAGTAATTAATTACTGATGGATAAGGAACATCTACTGCCATTTTGTTCATTGTTTTCTGATAATTTTGTAGATCTATTGTTCCTTTCTTTCTCTCTTATTTGTATTTGTGATTTGGTTATTTGTTTTGGTAGTGCTAAGTTTTTATTCCCTTTTCTTTATTGTTTGTGTATCTGCTATGGTTTTTTGCTTTGTGTTTACCGAGGACTGAAATAAAACATCTCGTGAGTATAATAGACTATTTTACACTGACAACTTAAATTCCATTGCATACAGAAACATTAGACTTGTACTTCTCCCCCACACAATTTTTATCGTTTATGTCACTATTCACATCTTTTTATATTATGTATTTCTTAAAAACGTACTGTACCTATTATTATTTTTGACTGTTTTGACTTTTAAATTTAGAGATAGAGATGATTTACAGAACACCATAACAGTGTTGGAGTATTCTGGATTTGACTACATACTTACCTTTACCACTGACTCTTAGACTTTCATATGTTTTCATGTTAGTAATTAGCATCATTTTGTTTCCACTGGAAGAACTCTTTTAGGCATTTCTTGTAGAGTAGGTCTTGCGGTGATTAATTTCCTCAGTTTGCCTGCGTGGGACTTTATTTCTCCTTCATTTCTAAAAATCAGATTTGCTTGTTATAGCATTCTTGACTGATATATATTTGCCTGATTGGCAATACATGTTAATGATTGTCATACATCATTGCTGGGAGAAGTAAACACTGTCCATAAGACTCCACTGAGAGAAGACAACTGGAAGCTCATGCCTGGAACTTGCCTGAAATTTTCCCTGTGTGCCCCTTCTTTTTGTTCATCTTTCTGTAATAAACGGTAACCATTAGTATAACAACTTTTCTAGGTTCCATGAGTCCTCCTTGTGAATCCTTGCAAATAAGGGTTTTCTTAAGGAACCTTCAAGACTTGTTTTAGATATGGTTCTTTCCTCAAGGCTCAACTAGCATATCAGAAAGAAAAGATATGGAAAAAACATGAAATATAAAATGATATGGACATTTGTATTCCTTAATTTCTTTTTATCTGAGTTTACCACTATTAAAAAAAAAACTGAAAAAAAAATTCACCTAGAAAATGAAGACAGGTTTACATACTTCTTTCAAGAGCTAGGAGCTGAAGAAATAAAAGGTTTTGGCATACCCTAATAAAAGATCTTGCTTTTTGAAAAAGTTGTTTGTGCTATGTCATGAAGGTATGCTATTTCATTCACTCTTACCTGAAACTAGGGGTAAAATACTGGAAGTTTTTATTATTCTCTCCTCTTAGAGCAATGCATTATAAGCCAATTAAAAACAAAATATATGATTAATGTGTATCTTATTTTTATTCCTTAAAATCGCCATATTCCAATCTACTATCTCCTTGTATGTTTGCTAATTTTCATACCCATTACACGATGTCTATGGTATTTATTAGCCTGTATATTTTAACAACTTAGAACTCCCTGCTTCCCAGCCTTGAAAGTAAATAGAGACCTATTTCCCTTGTTTTTTTTTTTTTTCTACCAAATACTTTCCAATTTAAGTTGTCTATCCTTTCACTCTAATCAAATTTCATAACAGGAAAAGTTTATGTGTGACTTTTCATAACAGCAACTGTTTATGTATGATCCCATTTGATATTCCATCCTTTATGCTCCCAAGAGGTAGCATAGTTAAAGCCTGAAAATTTACATGTCCTTTTCAATTAAAAAATATAAAATCAATTATTAGTAGAACTCTAAAAACTGGTAGACAAAATTTGTGTAAATTTAACAACTAGGCAAAAAAACTTTTTATTTAATGGCAGAGGCTAGAGCACTCATAAATACCATTTACATTTTATATTTAAAACCACATTAAATACCAGCTAAAAAATAGTAAATAAATATTAATGAATTACTTGTGTGAACCATTAGCTCATTTACCTCACTGTTTCAATGAGACATTAATAAAACCAAGATCATGGGCATAATATTGATAACTTGGTATGGAACATTCATGACTAAAAAGGGTTTTATGAGTATCAACCCATTTGTTCCTCACAATACCATTTCAAGGTTCTTAGAATGAGAATAGTTATTGTTTTATGAATAAATAGATTTAAAAAGGTTAAGTGACTCATCTAAAGTCACTTATTATATGGATGTAGAAACTTGACTAGATTTTTTGACACAGGTATTTCTTCCATTCAATAACAATGCTTCAATTTGGATTTGTTAATTATTTTTGTTAATAATAAAGTGACTATGATATTCATTACTCTATTAATTATACCTGCATTTAGAAGACCCTGACTCCTGGTTTGAGATTATGATAGACTCTCAACTTGCAAATAAATTACAGGCAGAATCATACACGAAGGCAACAATTAAAAATAACTTTAAAATTAAGAAAAGAAGTTAAATGAATATGCTAACACTGACAGACATTTCCACTAACTTCAATTTTGCAACTAAAGCATTATCAGTGGCCTGTATGCAATGTACCTACTAAACAAGCATGGAAATACTGAAAATGAAATGGAGAGACAGTGACTTTGGCTCATTTTTATCGCCTGTTTTTTAAACACCAGATATTACGTTAATCAGAAAACTGAACAATCACCTCTTTGCTGTTTTTGAAATGGCTGAAATCTTGTTCCTCCCCTTTCGATGGACCACATATAGCACAGTGCTTCTTGTATAACAAGGCCAGCAGTAGAGGAAAATGGAGAGTGGCATTCACATCCAAGGAAAACAACCTTTCAGGTAAAGCTATATAATTGAAACAGAGAAAGGAAGGCCCCGGAAAAAGTGCTTGCTAGGAAGTATAATTTGTCATGGATTTCACCTGGTTGAACAACTGAAGGCTGCCTTAGGATATATGTGATCTTCATTATGGTAAAGAACTGAGTAGTAAGAGCAGAATGTTCTATTCCAGTGCCAGATGAAGGTTTCTGCAGTATCAGACACTGAGCTAGGGCTGTGCACAGTTGATGGGATGCTTTTACCGATACACAAGTGACAGTGCAGATGGTCATGGGCAATCAATGCTAGCACTATGTCTGCAAATCCTAGGCTTAAGATTTCAAACAAGAAAGAAAAAAAATCTGAAAAGAATAAGGCAAGAACAGGATGAGGTTTTTAAAAACCACCTTGAAGAAATGTTTAATATTGTAATAAGAAGAGAAAAATTTTCAGTGTAGTCAATTGATGCCAAATAAATCAGGTCAGTGATATCAGCAAAAATCTTGAAAGTTTATCCCACAAAAGGGAATGAAGTGATAAAAATGAAAAGTATAACAGATTGAAGAACAGATAAATTATATCCAATATATTAAAAATAAGATATTCTAAAAAAGAAATCAAGTAAAAGAGGAGGTATAATTAAGTTATAATAGAAAAATATTTTTCTAGGTAAAAAAGAGCAGAAGCTATAGTTTTCTAGGAAAAATTCATAAAATATTTTGGATTGCAAATAAACAGAGTAGCTAACATTTTTCAATATTAACTTTCAGTAGTTCATAGAGACATATTTATAGAAACCTGAGATAAAAAAAAAAATTGGAAATACAGAATTCCAAACCAAGCCAAGATGTCATTCACATAAGCTAATAACAGTAAACATTCTTACATACGCCAAAGCTCCATAAATACAACACTAATGCTCTCTCATAAATGAAAGAAACAAAATAAAACCTCAGAGACATGCTCCATACAACTGGGTGTTTAATCATCACCAAGATATTTTAAATGGGGAATTACATGGGAATTGGTCAGTATTGAGTAATGAAACTTGTTACAAATATGCAGATAGATTCTTTTTTTTTTTTTTTTTTTTGTCCTGGAGAGTTTCCCTGATGTTTTCTTTCAGTAGTTTCATAGTTTGAGGTCTTAGATTTAGGTCTTTAATCCATTTTAATTTGATTATTATGTATGATGAGAGATAGAGGTCTAGTCTGTGCATATGGATATCAAGTTTTCCCAGTACCATTTATTGAAGAGATTGTCTTTTCCTCAATGTATGTTCTTGACATCTTTGTTGAAAATGAGTTCACTGTATATGTATTAATTTATAACTGGGTTCTTTATTCTGTTCCATTGGTCTATGTGTCTGTTTTTATGCTCGTGTTATGCTATTATGGTTACCATAGCTCTGTAGTGCAATTTAAAGTCAAGTAATGTGATTCTTCCAGTTTTGTTGTTTTTTTCTCAGGATTGCTTTGGCTATTCTGGGTCTTTTTTGGTCCCATATAAATTTTAGAATTTTTTTCTACTTCTGTGAAGAATGTTTTTGATATTGTTATAGAGATTGCATTGAATCTGTAGATTGCTTTGGATAGTATGGACATTTTAACAATATTGATTCTTCCAGTCCATGAACATGGACTATCTTTCAATTTTTTGGTGCCCTCTTTAATTTCTTTTATCAGTGTTTTATAGTTTTTATTGTAGTGATCTTTCACTTCTTCGGTTAATTTTTTAGGTACTTTATTTTATTTGTAGCAGTTGTAAATAAGATTACATTTTTTATTTCTTTTTCAGATTGTTCACTGCTGGCATATAGAAATGCTACTGATTTTGTGTATGTTGATTTTGTGTATGTTGATTTTGTGCCTTGTACCTATATTGAATTTGTTTATTAGTTCTTATAGTTTTCTTGTGGAGACTTTAGGTTTGTCCAAACATAAGATGATATCACATGCAAACAAACATAATTTCGTTTCTTCCTTGTGTAGTCAGATGCCTTTTATTTTATTTTATTTATTTTCTTGTCTGCTTGCTCTTGCCAGGACTTCCAGTATTGGAAGATTTCTTGAATTATACCTACAACATAGACAATCAAAGCAAAAATGGACAAATGGGATCACATCAACTTAGAAAGCTGGTGCACAGCAAAGGAAACAATCAACAAAGTCAAGAGACAACACATAGAGTAGAGAAAATATCCATAAACTATTCATTTGACAAGGAACTACTAATGAGAATGTATAAAGAGCTCAAATCACTCTGTAGGGAAAATTTAATGATCTGATTAAAGATGGGTAAGAAATCTGAACAGAAAATGGCCAATAAGTATATAATAAAATGCTCAACATCATTTAAAATGAAGGCAAATTAAACATGAAATGCCAAAGTCCCTTTAGACTGGGAGTACAAATGAATTAAACTGTTTTTTGTTTGTTTGTTTGTTTGTTTGTTTTAGTGTTTCATGGAATGCTTGAGGTTTCCTGGGCCACAGTTAGGGCTGAAGAGATAAGGTAGGAGGGGATGACATGTGGACCTGCTGCTTGATATTTTGTCTCTAATGAAGCTGAACAGTTTTATTCTGAATTATTCATTGTTTTATTGGTCAAAATGTTCAATATACATGCTCCAAATTATAATTCTGATGATCTTTCATGAAACAGGTTAGTAATAGAAAGACCACTTGTTCACTGACAGGGCAGTCTCCATGTTTATTGGACCTGTGCAATCACACAGAGCCCCATGCTCAGAGGGGTTCCGTACTTGGGGCTGAATACTCTCTGGTCATGGTCTTAAAACTTTTAATATTTTTATCTTTGAATCTTGATGTTGTGAGTGAAATCAACAGGACAACGAAGGCTGTATTGAGGTCTTGGAGCCTTGGCTCACAAACGATGCTTAGAAGTTAGCCTTGATTTCCACCCTTGGTAGGCTCTCTACAGTCTGCTTCTCATCCCATGATACCTCCGTTTCTACCATCACTGTCACCTACCCCTTGTTCTGGCCCAGCAACTGCTGCTGTCTTTTGCCTCCTACAGGAGCCTGAATGTGGGTGTGAAGAGGGTCTAGATGGTGTGAGCAACCTGCAGCATCTCAGAGCAAATATGGCAGGAGCTGTCTCCACCACAGGCAGGCAGTGCCTCTGTGTGCATTCAGCATGTCACTAGGCAGTGAGGAGCTTCTCACCCACCCCATCCTGATAATGGCTTATTCAGGTCTTGAGGTTGTAATCCTTGGCAGTCTCCTATCCACCATGGGTTGAGGTAGTAGCTTGTGGGAAGAAAAGGTTTATTTATCCACCTCTGGTTGGGACATGGTGCTGCGGAGTGGTGGCTTGAAACCAGAAAGCCAGTGGGCGGTGCTCATGCCAAACCAGGAGGCACCTGTGAACATCTCCCAATGAGTATCCCTGTGCTGAGGGATACTCAGCATTAAATAGGAAATTAAACGCCATGACAGTTTGAAAGAGACTTGGAAAGAAAAGAAAAAGCTTATATTTCAGTGCTTTTAATGACACTTCCTGTTTTTTTGGACAAGGACCCCACAATTTCACTTCACATTTGCTCTGGTAAATGGTGTAGCTATCCCCGTACAACTCCTTCTATTCAGAGATTTCTGAAAGATCCTTAGGTGCTTTCTGATTTTTCCATTACTTCTGGTCACCCTGGAAGCTAGATTCAAAGCCAACCACACCAAGGTTAATTGTGTGAGAAATTCATGACAGATCCCACAGCGAACAGGAGGACTGGTGAATCTAGACCATCACTACTAATGGGGAAAAGCAGTAGCAACCTTGAGAGGAATCTCCACCATTGAAAGAAAAAATAATAATAATGCAGACAAAGACAGGTATCTGTCCTCTGGAATATAGAGGGAAAAGCACTTGAGATGGTTTTTGGGAAAGAAAACTCAAGAAGGATATAATGACTAGAAGGCCAATGGGTCCAGATTAGAAGATGACAAAGTATACACTAAAGAAGGAACACTGTACATGTGCTGCAGAGTTTGAAAGTGGAATCAATGAGATATTAGATGGATCATTAAAATAAATAAAGAGAGAGAGTTAGGGTGGCTTCTGTGTTTCTGGCTTGAGAGGACAGGTAGCTGGAGATCTCATCTATTAGTACAGATAGGAGTGATGAGAGATTTATAGATAGGAGTGTTTAATCCTGAGTTCTTATTAAGATATTGCAGTTGCATTTGACAGAACTCTAACTCACACCATTTCAAAATCAATCACTGATATACATAAAAAGAAAGTGGGTGATCCAGGAAACCAAATGGTGTCATCAATGTTCTTTGCTTTGCCTTTCACCTTTATGCCACTCTCGTTGTAGGCGTAATACTTTCAGGTGTTGCCACACAGCAGGTGGACAGATTATCTAGTAGCTCTGGATCCACACTTACAGTTCATGATCCAAGACTAAAGAGAAACTTTTTTTCTCCCAGTATGAAGTTGAAGGAAAGGACATAAATGGCTTTAGTTATACGCTCAGGCTCATGTCAAACACTGTTGCCAAATGGAAGGGAACTATTACTGGCCCGGTCTGAGTTACACATCAGAGAAGGACAATTCTGGGACAAGCATCTTTGGAACCACAGGGAGAGAGAGAGGAGCAGTTCTGCTTTGGAGGAGGCTGCTGGTACTAAAAGAAGCAGGGAAATACAGACCAAAGCATCAGAATCTAGTTATAAATTGCTTGCAAAATGTCTAGATGGGGTTGAGTATCGGAAAACTAACATAGATTTCTTGGACCCATGTAGCAGGTGAAAAGAGAAGACTAGAGCCTCTAATCCCTTCTATTAAAACTACACTAGGAAACATCATTTCTGTTCTTTCTAATTCCATATTGTGACCTTTATATTTTCCTGACCATTGTGTACAGCCCAGCTTAGCTCAGCACTAGGTATTGGAGGCAGAGAAATCTTTCTGGCCATTCATTTTCCCCCTTTTGCCCTGACTTGGTTGATGTGCTTTGAAGTGACCATCTCTCTCACTGCAGTTGTGGGAGCCCACCCTTAGGGAGCCCACCCTAAAAAAACAAGAAATGTTGTGTTAGTGTAAGATCCAGTTCAAATATTTTAATGCAACTTTTACTGGAGCTTTGCATAAGGGTAAAAGACAATCACCTACTGACAAAGTAGTACATTCCAATTTGGTTATTATCCATGTAGATTTGCTTCCTTGTGGAAACCAGAAGGAAAAACAATAATAATAATTTTGTTTATTCATGCACTGGAAACTTCTAAAAGCATCTAGGAATGGAGAGGTAAGGTCTATAATTATAGTTTTGAGTGTAGACATTTGTAAGTGATATCTGGAATCCTGGGCATTGAGAGGATGACTCTGATGTAGGGAAAGTACAGAATGAAAAGAAAAGAGACCCTTGAGACTTTTTCTTTTTTGTGAGTGCTGCTTATTATACTAAAACACTAACACCAACATCTGTGTGCTCCTTTCCTGGAAGATAGATGCTACTAAGCAAGAAATTAAAAGTAAGTCCTCTTGGGTAAAGCCCGCATTTTTTTTTTTTTTTTTGATATAAAGCATGGACTTTGTCTGTTTTTATTGTACAGTTAAGAAAAATGTACTCATCTCTGTCCCCAGTGAGGCAAGGGGTTTGTTATTGGTGACTAAGGCAAGTGATAACTGAACTTGCCTCAAAGTGACCTAAGAGATTTTCAGCTGGATGTCACTGTCCGTAGTTTCTGTCTTTAGGAAAGCAATTAGAAGGATAAAAACAATGCTTCTCTGGGATTGATCAGTGATTAATTGCAAGATGTTTGGCAGCAAACAATGATATCTCTTCTGTCATCTTCTCTCATAAAGGCCATGAACTGATCCAGTCTTGAGAATCTGGAAAAATGAAAAATGTGAAGAATTATCACTTTCAGGTAGAAAGCAAGGACATCACAAGTATCTGCCACAACCACTATATTGAGGACTGCCTCTTTGTCACTGACTTTGTTGTATCCTTCATACATGTTATTTTTTTGATTATTATATTTTAAAAATATGCATTTAAAAAATACATATACTTTAAAATTATGTATTTTTCTTATTTTACAGATAAAAATCATAAAATGAAATAATTAACTCAAAGATCATGTGGTGTCTAAGTAGACGATTCAGTGTTTAAATTTGGGTTTATTGATGACAAAGCTCATGCTTTTCCAACAAGTGATATAGCTTTCTCTAAGTAGGAGAAAGAATAAAAGCCAAGGTGAAAGGAGTTACTGTAATTAGAAGATGACATATTCATTGTTTCAAGGAATCAACTAAAGTAGGAACCAAAAAGAAATTATGTGATTTGAAAAATAAGAATTTCATAAACCTGATGAACGAAGGCCCTTCACACATTCGAAATAAATGGAAATAATGGATCAAAGAAAACCAAAAATACTTTTAATACAAAGCTGAGCTCACAAGAAAAGGAAAAAAACACTCAAAATGCCAAAAAGCAGATTGAACTCAAACACATAATGGGAAGTAGAAGTTAATAGTTTGCTGGGAGTTTGGGGGCTCAGATTCATATATTGGCCTCGGGATTGGATCCTGGATTTTTAATATCCATGCAGGCCTGGAGACAGAGCTTCTGGCAGAGAGGGTCTCAAAGGACTGCCCTATCTCTTAAAAAGAAAATTAAAAAGCTGTATACCTGGATGAGAACACAATAAGAAAGTTCTCTGTTAGCACAGAGCAATGTGCTAATAGAGAAAGACAAACGGTAATTCCTGAGACACAGACATATACTATCTACATGATCGAGAATTAACAAGACACTTAACACGGAAATATCAGAAGTTTTTCACAGGACACTTTATAACCCAGGACACAAGGTACTCCCACAGCTAAAAAAACTGCTAAAAAAAGAACTGACAATGCAAAATTGTACATTTTATAATGAAGCAAACCATAAGAATGAAGAGCCCATGCCTGTAATTCTAGCACTTTGGGAGGTCGAGGCGGGCGGATCATGAGGACAGGATTTTGAGACCATCCCAGCTAACACGGTGAAACTCCGTCTCTAGTAAAAATACAAAAAATTAGCTGGGAGTGGTGGCACACACCTGTAGTCCCAGCTACTTGGGACACTGAGGCTTGAACCTCCCAAGAATCACTTGAACCTGGGAGGCACAGGCTGCAGTGAGCCAAGATCTAGCCACTTCATGCCAGCCTGGGGGGTCAGCAACAGAGTGACATTCTGTCTCCCCCCCCCAAAAAAAAGAATGAAGGGCCTGCAAGTCAGAAATTAGTGGAACTGTCACCCTAAGAACTAGGACAAATAATAAAAAGACAGAGATCACCAAGCAAGTATACTAAAAACTCTTAAAGAGGTTTCAAGAAGAATAAAATACTATAATTAAAGAACAGACAAGTATGAAATATTTCCATTGAAAGAATAAGTAACTATGAAAATTTAAAATAGAACCAAATAAAATTTCTAAAAATAAATATAGTCACTAAATTTTTATAAGGACTTTAAGAGCGTTACTGATATATAATGTATATATCAGAAAATTTGAAGGCAGGTGCAATGGCTCATACCTGTATTCCCAACATTTTGAGAGGCCATGGTGAGAGGATCGCTTGAAGTCAGGAGTTCAGGAATAGCCTAGGCAACAGAGAAAGATCCTTTCTCTCTCAAAAAAATATATTTTTTTAAATTTGACAGGTGTGGTGGCACAAGCCTATATAGTCCCTGCTAGTTGGAAGGCTGAAGCAGAAGGATCACTTGAGTCCAGGATTTCAAGGCTGCAGTGAACTATCATTATGCTACTACACTCCAGCCTGGGTGACACAGCAAGACACTATCTCAAAAAACAAAAACAAACAAACAAATAACAATTCAAACATTGTAAGGACACAGTTCAATAATTTTTAGTAAATGTGTTGAATTGCACAACTATCACAGTAATCCTATTAGAACATGTCTCAAATAGTCATTGAATTATTTAAAAATTGAAAATAATTAAAACTGATGGGCAGACAAATAAAACCCTGGAAAAGAAGTATAATTTCTACTGGTCACAGTAAGCCAACCAGTAGTTGCCTATGGTCAGTATTCAGAAGAAATAAACTGAGAAGAAACTTTCTGGGGGTGATAGAATGCTCTATATCTTGACTGCAGTGACAGTTACAGGTTATATAAAATTTCAAAACTCAGACATATATACTAAAATGGGGTGCGCTTTACTTTAAGTATATTACACACCAGAAAAGGTGATTTAGAAATTAATGGGTATTTTAAATAGCAGATTAGAAGTAATTTAAGTTAGAAGCAGTGATATGGATAATAGATAGAAGGAACGCATTTAGAAAGAAAACAAAGGGATAAAGAAGCGGGAAAATAAGAAAGACTGGTACGACTTAGCCCCAGTGATTCCTGCCTTCTAGTAGTTAAGCTCTTGCATAATCCTTCTCCCTTGGTTGTTGGCAGAACCATGTAACTTATTTCTAACAATACAGTATAGATAAAGTGATAAGATGTCAGCTTTGTGATTTGATAATAAGTCTGTGCCTTTCATCTGCTGGGCTTTCTCTTGCTGGTGTTCTCTCTTGCCTTCTCCCTTGCTGCTGGGGAGGCATACTGCCACATTGTAAGATGCCCTGTGAAGAGTCCTATGTGGCAAGAAGCCAAGGTGGCTCTCTATCTACAGCTGATGAGGTATTAAGGCTGCAGCCCAACAGCTTGCAAGAACCCACTAACCACATGAATGAGCTGAGCAGCCATTCCCCATTGAGCCTGGAGATGACTGCACCCTTGTGAGAGACCCAGCAACTGAGAACCCAGCTAGGCCACACCCAAATTCATAGCCCACAGAAATCGAGATAGCAAATATTGTTGTTTAAGCCACTAAGTTTGGAGTAATTTGTTATACAGAAATAGAAAACTAGTACAATCAAAGACATAAGAAATAAAATGAGAAAGTACAGCATTTATCTTTTAGGAGTTCCAGATACAAAAGAAATATTTGAAAAGATAATAATTCAGATTGAATAGAGGCAATGATTGAAGAGAAAATGGTTGAAGATTTTCCAGAATAAAAGAAAACACATGTATTCCTGTTGAAGAAACATGGTAAGCACCGAAAAGAATAAAAGCAAATCTAAAGAATCGCATCATGATGAAACCACAGAATATCAAATATCAAATATCAAGAGTTAAAAGCAGTTCAAGAAAACAGATTACCTTGAAAGGAACAGCAGTTTAGTCAATAACAAACTTACCTTCAGCAACAACAGGCATCAGAAGAAATAAAATAATATGTTCAAAAGTTGGAGGGGAAATAGCTGTCAACCTGTAATTCTACATTTAGCTAAATCATGAATCAGTAGTAAGGAAAAGAAAGGCATTTTCAGATGAAGATAGAAAGTTTACCATTCATAAAGGGTATACTTTGGAAATCAGTCTTTACATAGTAAAAGAGACTTGGAGATTTTTACCAGTGCTGATTCAATAGAGAGGTGTTGGGAGGAGGCATGTCATAATCGTTCAGAAGTTAGCAGACTGGAGGAACTCCAGAGAACTGATGACATGAGGCTCCTACCTTTGGCATCTCTTGTTGCATGTCTTGCAACACAGGGGGTGAAAAAGTTGTTTATGGAGAATGTGTTGTTGTGATCAACAATAAAATTCAGAATAACTTTTTAACTGAATCATCCAGTGAGCTGGCTAAACACAAGAGAAAGGGTTATTGAAAAAGGCCAATGGTCCAGCTAAGAATGGAAGCCAAGCAGTTACTATCATGAATCTATAACAAATTATTTAGGCAAAAATATATCACTTCTTTAATCCAAGGGAAAGTGAATTTTAGTGAATTTTAGAGAGATATGTTAGGTATTTGGTGATAGTATTTTTTTAAATCTAGATTTTTTTAATTAAAAAAAATATATTTTATTTTAAGTTCCAGAATACATGTGCAGGATGTGCAGGTTTGTTACATAGTTAAACATGTGCCATGGTGGTTTGCTGCACCTATCAACCCATCACCTATTTATTAAGCCCCGCATGCATTAGCTATTTATCCTGATGCTCTCCCTTCCCCTACTGTCCTGACAGGACCCAGTGTGTGTTGTTTCCCTCCCTGTATCCATGTGTTCTCATTGTTTAGCTCTCACTTATAAGTGAGAACATGTGGTGTTTGCTTTCCTATTAAGAAGTCAAGAAACAACAGATGTTGATGAGGCTGTAGATAAGTAAGAATGTTTTTACATTTTTACACTGTTGGTGGGAATGTAAATTAGTTCAACCATTGTGGAAGACAGTGTGGTGATTCCGCAAAGACACAGAGGAAGAAATACCATTTGATCCAGCAATCTCATTATATCCCAAAGGAATATAACATTCTGTTGTAAAGATATGTGCATGAATATGATCATTGTACCACTATTCACAAGAGCAAAGACATTGAATCAACCCAAATGCCTGTCAATGATAGATTGGATAAAAAACATATGCAGTACATATACACCATGGAATACTATGCAGTCATAAAAAAGAATGAAGTCATGTCTTTGCAGGGATATGGATGGAGCTGGATTTTTGAAAGATAACTCAAAATGATTATCCATCATAGCAAGTAAGATTTTCAATAGATGTGTGGCTCATAATCAAGGAGACAGGGAGAAAGGAAAAAGCAAATTGTCATAAACACCAATTTTCTTACCATTACATGAAGGGTGTTTCTTTTCAAGACTTCTTTTTCTTTTTTCTTTTATTTCCTTTTTTTTTTTTTTTTTTCAGGAGATCGAGTCTTACTCTCTTGCTTAGCCTGGAGCACAGTAGCATGATCATAGCTCAATACAACCTCAAATTCTTGGGCTCAAGGGATATTCCCATATTGGCGTCTCAAATAGCTGGAGCTACAGGCATTGTATTTTTTGTAGAGATGGGGGTGGTTCTCGCCTCATTGCCCATGCTGGTCTCAAAATGCTGGGCTCCAGTGATCCTCCTGCCCCGATCTCCCAATATGCTGCGATTACAGGTGTGAGCCACAGTGTCTGGTCTCAAAACACTTCTGGGTAAAATCATTTTAAAGAAGGACTCTTATTTTAATAGCTAGGTGAGCTTCTCCTTGGTAAGTGGAAACGCTTTTAGTTGCATCAGTGGGCACAAATTTGAAAACACAAAGCTTCCTTGCTGAGTATTAAAATATGAACAAAACATGCCTTCAAGATTTTATTATAAGAATCTTGAATCTGAAACCTTTTTTTAGAATCTGTATTTTGGGCCCGCTTAATTGCTTTATTATGGCACTCAGACTGACATTTCAGGACATCAAGATATAAAAACTAGTTAAAGAGTCTCACCAGCTTTCATAGTCCGCACTCTGCTTCCCAACCCTCCCTTCCTTAAATGGGAAATTTGGGGTGCCAACACTTGCTGGGCTCACAACTCCCTTAGAGAGGGGTTGCCCTCACCTCACAGCCCAGATTTTCAGGGATGAACCCGCTGTAACAAATCTAAGAGGGTGTTGTTGGGCTTTTCATTACTCTCCCTTAGGCAGAACTTGTGAGTCCACAGTGAAATCCAATTGTAATTTTATTTTATTTTATTTGGCATACCAAAGTGAAAATTGCTCCTGAACATTTTTTCATAACAAGCATATTTTCATTGGTTTCCTAAACAAAAGGGCCATTAGCCAAGAAATTAGTAGATCTGCTCATTTTCCCCTCACTATAAACGGTATCTTCCAGAAATATATTTGATGGTTTAGTCTATCCTGTGTAAGAATGCTAAACATAATCCTTTATTCTTCTATGATCCCGTAAGGACCAAACACTATGCATATGAACAATACCTCATTACACATACAATTTCCCCGAGGTTCCCCATAAAGGACAGAAGGAAACAACACAGAAGTATGAATAAGAAGCTAAGGTGACCATTTAGTGACTTAAGAAAATGATCAAATATTTGCATACCTGAGAGATAGATAAAATATTAACAGGTTTGATTTACTTTCACAAGTTTGGAGACGTGGTTGCAATGTTAGGATTTATCCTAGGGAAATGGTCATTTTTAACAATTAATTGATCTTAATATTTTGGATTTTGTTAGTAAAGGTGCTATTGCTTTTATATTACTCACATATTATTTGTAAATTTTCAGCAAGCACATTTTATTGTCAGAGAAAGCCCACTGCCACTAATTTAAAGCTTTCCGCTCTTTCACTGTTTTGAAGGTGTAGAAACAAGATCAGATAGGTTAATTGACTTGCTCAAATTCACATAGCTATTAAGTATCCAGAGCCAGAATTCAAAACCACGAGTTTACCTAAGGCCAAATGTGCTCTTTGCTTGGGTATCATGGAGCCAGACTGAGATGGAGATGTCTAGATCATCTGACTCACTTCTCTGGCTAGGGAGGGGCCCCTGGGAGGCAAGCGCTGGATAGAAGCTTATTCTATCCTCCTCCAGGCAGTGTCAGGCTGTCTCAGATATTCTGGGGAAAAAAAAAACTGCAATGCAACATTTATGTTGCCATATTGATGAAAATTTAGCATCTTTAATCAACTCAGCACATTTGCAGTTGGAACCCAGCTCCTCACTCACCAAGAATCAAATCTTCAAATTCAGAATAATCCATAAGTGTTCTCAGCATTCACCCTGGACTTCTCTTTTATTACTTATGATATTTAATTAAATTCCATTGGGCTGTTAACAGGTTTTAAAGTGTCTCTGAACACACTAAGTAAATTTTGATTTAGTGCTTGTTTTTAATCTACAGCTATTGAACATTTTCAGCAAGAACATTATATAGTCAGAGAATACCCACTGCCACTAATTTAAGGTTTTTCCACTCTTTCACTTGGAATTTTAGCACCTTTAATTCAAAGACAATCTATTTTAACAGAAAATGCCATATAGCACCACAAACATTTTAGGATTACCATAATTGAGATTTGTCTGTACCATAGAACTAGAAAGGAATTTTAAAATAGTAATTCTGCAGCCTACACTTTACATGAAATAAGTTTTAGAGTAGTTTATCAATGGGGTCCAGGTCACATGATGGCAGACAGGACAAGCACACAAGACTTGTGAACAGACCATCACTCCATCCTATCATGTTATTTATGCCACCAAATACAGAAGTGATAACATCAGAGGAGCCACCAATCCCATATTAATGTTACGCAGATTAATACTTTACTCCACACACTTTAAATAATTAGGGCAAAGATCTGTAAAATATGACAACTCATAACCATGTTATTCAAGATAAACTCAATTTTATTCCAACAGATCATACTCATTAGCAAAAATTGTTCCCAACATGAACATGTGAGAGGTCTTGAAAGGCCTGCTCTGACAGGTTCTCTGCTGCTTCTGCTGCTGCTGCTGCACTGAACATAGCTGATCCTTTCTGCATGATGGTGAAATGAATATATTGAATATGCAGTACATTATACTCCTCATGAACATTTATGAGCATTTTCTCTTTACAATTCTGCAAAACACCTGTCTTACAATTTTCATTTCATAGATGAAGAAACTGAGTCTTCATTCTATGAAAGGTGGAGAGTCACCAAGAGTTGAGGGAATGGAAGCTCCCTTGTGAAGTGAAAAGTACTGGACAGAGGTTAAGAGAGCTTCTTCTGAGGTCCCCAGATGGGCGCCTCTAGAATACCTTCTTTTCATTTGCTGTAAAATGAAGTGTTTGCCTAAATAAATTCTAAGTTTTATTGCAGATATATCAAGCCAGAATCCATGTCTCTTGATACCTAATCTCTGTAACTAACAACACTGACTGTAGTCCATATAACAAGAGTAGAAGCCTCTCTTACACAAACCTGAACTGAGTACTGAAGGGGGTGCTGAAGGCTGTGTGACTTTGACTGAGGACCACACGATAGAGAAAAGATAGAAACTGCAGGGTGATGCCTTCTTTTCAGTGCTAAATTTGAGGGCTCAGCAGGAGACCAATTAATGCTCTGAAGATTTACGACAATGTAATCTGAATTTACATGTTTATAGATATTATTAGCAGTCATAACCAGAATGAGAGTAATGATTGGAACAATATGTGCCTAATAAATGTTAGCGAATCACTATGCCACTCTTGAAATTGTTTTTGAAATCATTGCTAAAAACTTTGTTTTTATTATTTTTTAAATCGATAGATAAAATTATATCCATTTATCACATACAACATGATGATCTGAAGTATATGTACATTGTGGAATGACTAGATAATTAACATACGCATGAACTCACATAGCTTCCATTTTTGTGATAAGAGTATTCACTCTCAGTTGTTTTCAAGAATGCAATGCATTATTAACTATAGTTACCATGGTGTACAATAGATCTCTTGAATTTACCCCCTGTATCTAACTGAAATGTAGCATTCTTTGACCAACATCTTCTCAACGTCCCCTCTTCCCCTACAACTGCCATAGCCCCTGGTTACCATCATTATACTCTCCAGTTCTATAGGACAAACATTTTTAGATTCTGCATGAATGAAATTATGCAGTATTTTTTCTGTCTGTGAACGGACAAATGAACAAAGCTCTGACTTCCTTGAATCAGCTGTGCTTTTCAAGTTTCTTAGAATGGAATATCTGCAAGTCTATCTTTATTACTAGACAAATGTTGACAATTAGTGGTTGCAACAGCAGCTGGATATAGCTCTCAAAGTTTACTGGGGGCCAAATGAGTTAAGAAGCCAATCTGCCAATTTAATGTGAAGATGTAAATTTTTTATAACTTTTAATTAGATTGATCCAAACATTTCCACCTTGTCCTACTCCCTCTGTCTGCTATGATTCTATCAAGAAGTATTGGTTAGATTTGGTGACAGAAATGATCATTATAAGGAATTAAAAAAAAAAAAAGCACAAGCCAAAAAGCAATTTATTTAAAAATGTTTTACTTTGATTATTAACAAGCCATGAAGAGGTGCAGTATTTATTTACAGTCCTAGTGTCAACATTTATTAATTTAGGTTTTCTTTAAATAGTGTGTGCATGTGCTGCTCTCTAACATAGTTCTGCATTTCTCACTAACCTCCTGTTTTCCAGTGACATAATGTTAACATCCACATAATAGGAAAATTCCTGAAGCATAAGCTTAGCATGTATTATTAACTCTTACACAAAGTAGGTTTCTGATAAATATTTGTTGTTCGATTAAGTACACAACTGTAAAATACAATATTATGCTCTTAAACGTTTATCTTCTTAACTTTTAGAGTGGATTAAAAAAAAAACAAGGTCAATAATCTACATTTTTTGATTTAAGAACTGTAACATCCTTTGTCTTTTTTTTATTTTATTCTCATTTATTTGTAATAAACAGAAAAAATACTGAGTAAGGTATGAAGAGGTCAAGACTGAAAAATAGAAAGGAAACAATAGGAGCTGACCTGCTGAAGCAGGGAGGGAGGAACAGAGCTTACGAAGGAGGAACACTTTAAAGATATGGACCGCCCTGCTGCCCACTAGCACCGTGAGTGTAGGCAGAAAGAGGGTTGGTTGTATAGCATAGCTGCCAAGTTATCTAAATTTGACCTAATCTCAAGAACATACAGGTAATTCAATTTTAGCAAAGTACAGTCAGTTGCTTCTCATTTTAAATATTATTCTATAGAATATCTATATTGGTAAAAGTTGGCCTGAATATAATTTCACACAATTGGTATCTCATTCTCCCTCCTTAAATTATATTTTTTAATAGTTTCCATTCCAGTAAACTGAATTCAGCAAAATTTGTCAGTGATGTAGATAATCTTTGAAAAATTGGATTTCATATCCTGCCAAACTAAGCTTCATAAGCGAAGGAAAAATAAAATCTTTTGTGAACAAGCAAGTACTCAGAAATTACATCACCACCAGGCCTGCTTTATAAGAGCTTTTGAAAGAATCGCTACATATAGAAAGGAACAACCATTATCAGCCTTTCCAAAAATATACCAAAAATAAAGAGCATCAACATAATGAAGAATTTCCATCAACTAATGGGCAAAACAGCCAGCTGACATCAAATGGTAGTATTAAACTCACATATATTATTATTAATCCTAAATTTAAATTGACTAAATCCCCCAGTTAAAAGACACAGCCAAAACCCATAGGTATACTGCATCCAGACCCATCTCACATGCAAGGATACACAAAGACTCAAAACAAAGGGATGGAGAAAGATCTACCAACCAAATGGAGAGCAAAAATAAATTAAAAAATAAAAAGCAGGAGTTGCAATTCTCACCTCTGATAAAATAGACTTTAAAGCAACAAAGATCAAAAGAGGCAAAGAAGAACATTACATAACGGTAAAAGGATCAATGCAACAAGAAGAGTTAACGATCCTAAATATATATGCACCCAATACAGGAACACCCAGATAAAGACTTATAAAATGAGACTTAGACCCCCACACAATAATAGTGGGACACCTCAACATCAGTATTAGACAGATCAAAGAGACAGAAAATTAACAAGGATATCCAGGACTTGAACTCAGATCCAGAACAAGTAAACTTAATAAACATTTATAGAACTTTCCACTTTAAATACACAAAATATACACTCTTACTAGCACCACATCACACCTACTTACATGTTTAAATGAAATGTTGGTTGGCTGCTTGTTTGTTATTTTCTTCTATTTTTTTCCTGTCTCCATTATTAAGGACAATTATTGGTATAAAAGAGGTTTTCAATACCCATTTTTAGACTGCATTCTAGCCTGGGCAATAAAGCAACACTTCCGTTCTCTCTTCCTCTTCCTCTTTCTTCCTCCCCTTCATTCTTTCTTTTTTTTATTTTTTATTTATTTATTTTCCTTTCTTTCTCTCTTTCTTTTTCTTTCTTTCTTCTTTTTTTAAAAAAAGAAAAATTGGATTTTTAATTTCAATGACTAACATAAGCAGTTTTAAAACAATATCAAAAGAGTTATGACCTTCATATTGGTCACCTTAGGCTGCCATTAGAAAATACCATAGGCTGAGTGGCTTCAACAACAGACATTTATTTTTTTCACAATTCTGGGGGCTGGAAGTCCACAGTGAAGATGCCAAAGTGGGTATCTAGCGAGGCCTCTCTTCCTGGCTTGCAGACAGCCACCTTCTCTCTGGGTCCTCACTAGTTTTTTCTTCTGTGCTCATGCAGAGAGAGGAACAATCTAGTGTCTCTCCTTCTCCTTATAAGGACACCAGCCCTGTTGGATTATAGCATCTTCCTTATGACTTCATTTCACCTTAATTACCTCTCTAAAGGACCTATCTCCAAATAGAGTCACTATATAGTTAGGGCTTAAACATAGGAATTTCAGAGGTTCTCAATTTAGTCCTTAACAACTTTAATGTAGACTGTCTTTATCACCCTGATCAGCAAGCATTAGAAAGTCAGAGCATGTCTCTGCACCATGAAACATGAGCCTGAAAGTAGTCAGACTGGAGATTATTTGGCAATTTAACAACTATTTTAGATTAACTGGAGGGCCATTTCCCATTGCCTGTGAACACACAGGCCTTTTAGAAAGCAAATGGAAGAGCAGGTTCATGTCAATTGGTACCTTTGGCTGCACAATCTACTGGCAGAAGAGACCTTGAGGAAAGAGTCGACATTTAGGTGAAGTATTTGTCTGCCCTGACCTTCCTGGCATCTTTTACTGCATGGGTGAGGCTACCCCAGAGACAGCACACAAAGGCAGTGAAGAGAGGGAGCAGAAAATAATGCTGGCAAGAATATACTAAATGCCAGGAGCTGTAATAATCTGAAGAAAATTCTAATGTTTTCACTGTATTAATAGCTCTTACATAGATTTTTCTTGAAAGTTTAAGTGTCCAACTATAGGATAGATTTTGATATCTGTAGATGGTTTACATTTCCAATGTTCCCAGTCATGGTGGGCAATAAAAATCTCCATAGATATTTGTTGGTTTTATGCAATAGATTTCTACTCCAAAGTTCTATTCAGTTAGAAGTATTTGGCCACATCTTAAAGGATAACACAGATGTTTCTGTGTACTTTTCTGCTTTCATTTTTGGCTTTATCCAAAGAACATCCAATTTAAGATTTCTCTACATTTTAATTAGACACACTGTTCTTAAATCAGTCATTCAGCCTCACATTTCTGTGCTAATGCTTTGGGATGTAGAGTTCACATAAATGAATTTTATTTCATTTTATTAATGACATCCTCTTTTCTAAGAAATGAAGGACATTCAGCAGAGCAGAGATTCATTACTTCCTGTGTAGGACATGCTAGGAATGGTCTCTAGTGTGGTTTTGAGCCATCTGGTTTGCTCAGTGTCCCAAGACATATGTCATGTGTTTTCTGTTTCTGTTGTTCATTTTTCTTTCTTCAAGGGGTTACATATACTTTGTTTTTCTGTTTGTTTTAAGTCCCATTTGAAAGACAGAGGGTACCAAAATGTGTAATCATCATTACAGGTCATTAATAAAAAATTCCATTGATTTTTAATTTGAATTCAAGTTCACCTACCCCTTTGAAACAATACCATACATAATTTTAAGTATTTGTTTAATTTTAATAATAATAATAATAACTAGGTACTCTCCTAACTACCTTATGTATGCTTCTCATGTTATCCTTACAAATAACCGGATAAAATAGCTTTGTAATCCCATTTGGTACACTACTTTCTTCATTGCTGTGTGCCTAGCACTGTGCCTTCCTGGTATCATTTATAAATATTCATTTCATAATTGAATGAATGAAGAAACTTAGCCATGGAGAATTTAATTTCCCCAAGGGTTGTACAGCTAATACGTCTGGTAGTAGAAATTCAAGCCCAGTTCTGTCTAAATTTAGAGCCTAAGAGGCAAAACTGCTTGGAGTTAGTATGAACAATAACAAGATATTACAATGTGCCTTGGCTAACCATTCCAGGATTTTTCAAGCCAAATTCTAAGGGAATATTTTTTAATCAAATTGAAATTCCTCACAGTGCTGTTGAAGCACTATTTTTGTTATTTGTATAGCAAAAATCCAGAAATCTCATCTTCTAATACTTTCCATATCATGATATATCTGAATACCAGAATAGTTAAACTTAAGTTTCATAAATTGATTTATTTTAGTACAGGAATTTCCTTCTGAAAATAATCTGAAAGTGAATTATTTCTTGCACAATAGAATCACACAAAGAGTTTTTTAAATTCCTGATGTTCAAGTTTTATCCCAGGCCAGTTAAATCAAAACCCCTGGGGATAAGGCTAAGGCATCAGTATTTCAAAGCTCCCAGGTGATTTCAATATAAGGCCAAATTTGAGAACTAGTATATTCAAACAAAAAATAATCCTCTGCTAACATCTTTTCTCAGATAAGAGCTATCTTTCCCTCAGCAACTTATTTCCCCAAAATAATCCCTTGTTCCCTTAGCCTTTTACCTTGAGTTGTAATTTTTATTTCTATTATTTTATTAGCTCTTCTGTAACTCTTTGCCAAATTCTTTATGTATAGAAATGAATTAAAACCAAAACTGTTGTAAAAGTCAGACATGTTTCATATATTAACCAAGAGTTCTTTCTGATAGTTATAGGCAGTGATACAATAATACATATGAAATTACCATGTTCTAAATTTAATTATTCAACTCACAGTAGAAAGTATGAATGATACAGAAGCAACTATCTTTTTTGTTCTTCTTTTTAGACAGAGTCTCATTCTGTCGCCCAGGCTGGAGTGCAGTGATGTGATCCTGGCTCACTGCAACCTCCACCTCCTGGGTTCAAGCACTTCTCCTGCCTCAGCTGCCCAAGTAGCTGGTATTACAGGCATGTGCCACCATAGTGGGCTATTTTTTTGTATTTTTAGTAGAGACTGGGTTTTGCCATGTTGGCTAGGCTGGTCTCAAACTCCTGACCTCAGATGATCCATCCATCCACCTCAGCCTCCTAAAGTTCTGGGATTACAGACGTGAGCCACCACGCCCAGCCTTGCATCTATCATTTAATGTGAGTCCTATTTCTGTTCTGAGATCATGACAATAACCATTTCATCACAGTGACAGAGCTCATGAGTTGGATTTCAAACCTACATATTCAGTGTTACTTACAGTATATAATTGTCTCTGGCTCCAAAGAGCTATCTACACTCTTGTTTATGAATTCATTGTCATGCTAGGACATATTAAAATGGTTGATCTTATTTTATTTTTAGTCTTAACTTGGATTTTTTAGACTCGTCCTTCTCATTACAGTTACCATTTAAAATGCCCCCCAAAAAAATCATTTTAAAGGACAATCACCTGAATTGCATTATTGGTTTAAAATATAAAATGACGGCTTAGGAGCATGTGATTGCCAGCTCTTCATTGCTGCATGAAAAGTTTCAACTTTTCCTAAACTCAAATGTATCCTGCTTGAAAAAGAAAAATACTTTTATTGTTTAGTCATGGCAGTCTAAGCTACTTACACACACACACACACACACACACACACACACACACACACACCTTAGACCTAAAACAAGGAAAAATATTGCATATAATATTTTCTTAGTATTGAAAATCTTACAATATAGGAAATAATTGCCAGCTCAAAACATATGAGAAAAAAAGAACCCAAAGAGGTAAATGGACACTCAAAGCCTGCTTTGGCCCTAAAGCCTTTTATCCAGGATAAAATGAACTTACTATAAGCTAAATGTCTGCGTTCCCCAAAGTCCATATGTTGAAATCTTATGCCCAAAGTGACAGCATTAAGAGATGGTACCTTTGGGAGGTGGTTGGGTCATGAGGGTGAAACTCTAATGAATGGGATTGGGGCTCTTATAAAAGAGAACACAAAGAGAGCCCTAATCCCTTCCACCATGAGGACACATTGAGAAGACAATTAATCATAAACCAGACGGTGGTCCCTTACCAAACATTGACCTACCACTGACTTGACTTTGGACTTCAAGTCTCTAGAACCATAAGCAATAAATTTCTGTTTTGTATAAACCACTCAGTCTATGGTACTTTGTTATAGCACCCAGAAATGATGAAAACAAAACGGTAAAACTGAGCTATGATCTTTATGAACTTGTAGAGTAAGGGGGCAGAAATCTTAGTTAAGAGCCTGTTAAAGATAAAAAATGTAATAAGAAACCACTTACCTTAAAGCTGGTACCACAATATGCTACAGTTTTAGGGTAAGTTTGCACCCTAAATCACTAAATCTTCAGAGCAAGAAAGAACTAGATCCACCAAACACAGGATCTGCAGAAAATCTACATTGGCACTAAGCAGATTAAAGAGACTGTACATTAAGAAAACTATCTTGAGATATTATAACCATGGCTGCTGTATCTGCAGTCCACATTACATTTTTAGCATCATGTTCCAAGAAACCATAAACTATAAATTTAAAGTAGTATGGAACTAATAGTGTTCCTAAACAGCTGAGCGAAACAAATGCTAATCATTTCTGGAGGAAGGGACATATATCCTAAGCCTCAAGGAAGTCCCATAAATATTTTGTTTTCAATTACAAGTAGCATACAATTAAACATAACCAAGCATAAAAGGAAATAAGTTGTACAAGCAGTAAAAAGCAGAAACAATAAGTCGAAGAAAATAAAGACTACAAATATTGCCATTACTAGACAACTTACTAAAATGATGTTCACTATACATAAAAGAAGAAAACAGAAACTTGAAGCTACATGTGTGAGAGAGGAAATTATAAGTACATGTAGTGACACATATACTTATTAGAAAGAATCAAGAAAAGTTTAAGAACTGAAAAATACACCACTGACGTGAAAAACCTCAATGGATAGGTATGAAGGCATATTGTAAAAACAGAAAAGATAATTAGTAGTAAATGTGAGGCTAGGTTAGAAGAAAGTATCCATAAATTATAATGATGACACCGAAAACGAAGAAAAATCAAAAAAATAGAGCAGAGTGGTTAAAAGATAGGAAGGAGACAGTGGGAAAAGCCTTATATATATCTTGTAATCCTGAAGAAGAGGAGAAAATGGAGTACAGGGAATATTTGAAGAAATAATGGAATGTCTGGAAAAGAGGATGACTGGTGTCCACAGAAAAGATCATCCTACTCACCTGACTATTAAACCTTCCTTTGCCAAGGTCATTCATTGGTGAACATTCACATGGAACATAAATATCATGTTTTTCCCCAATTCATAAAATTCTCTTTACCTACCTCTTGCCAAATTTCCATGTCTCCATTTTTTTTTCAATTTTCCATTTATGTTCCTTAATTCTGGACTATCCATGCAAACCATTAAGCACAGTATGAAGCAGTATTCAGTCATATTCACAGTCATTTCGTCTTCTAAGCAAAATGAACAACCAGATGCACTGCTTGAAGTTCTTTCCACTGGAAGGATTCCCCTTCACCATTGTCCGATGGTGTCTCAGAAGGGAGCTATAGTGCCACAGCTGTACACTTTTGAATGGCACCTGAATATGGCACAGAACCATCTGTAAACCAATCCCAAATTTTCTCTCTCTTAGTCAACTGATGGTAGGCAACTCTCCAAGAGATCACAGGTTTAGCCTGCGTGACAGAAATAACGTAGCAGAAGCAGAGACTATGGGTATTTGTGTCACTGCAATGCGTAACTTACTTGTACCTCCAGGACTTACTCAAGTCCAGTCTCATACATGTCACTTCCATTGGATGACGGAGTACTGCTGTACATGCCCATCTTTATTGCATGATGAGTCAGATATAACATTTCATGATAGACGGTTCAAGTTACATGGTAACCTGGTGCCCCATGGTTAAACATTTGGCCTCTAAGACTCTGTAGGAGGCCAAAAGCTGTTTCTTAAGAGAAGCATAGTTATCCAAGGAGGAATTACAGTATTTTCCCCCCAAATCCTAAGAGTTTGTGCTGTGGTTCACCTACAAGGATGCCTGCTGAAGTCTTCAAACAGTCACAAACACTTCAAAGACCGTTAGATCTGCTGGATCACATGGCTCAAGTGACAAAGAATCTTCTGTGGCAGTGTGGACTTTTTACAAACCCTTCTCTTATTCTGGGCCCCATTCAAAACTAGCAACTTTTCTGGTTACTCAAGAAATGGGCTGGAGTGGCATATTGAATCCAAATGAGGAATATGTTGCCTCCAAAATCCACAGTCCCACTGGGTGTTGTGCTTGTCTTTCTTTTTTTTTTTGGTTATAGATGGGGCCACATGCAACAACTTATTTTTCATCTTATCTTCACCAAGAAGAGAGATCTTCACATGGCCCACATTCACTGGACACCTAGAAATTTCACTGAAATAGAAAACTCCTGAGTTTTTGTCAGACTTATTTCCTACCTTTTGACATGCAAATGTCCTATCAGTCAATAAATCTAGTTTAGCTGCTACTTCTTGCTCACCAGTTTCAATCAGCATAATGCCATCAATGTAATAGACCAGTGTGATATTTTGTGGAAGAGAAAAATTACCAAGTTCCCTGTAAGTGAAGTTATAATGTAGGGCTTAAGAGTTGATATTTATTGCCTAACATACAGCAGCAAAGGTGTATTGCTGGCCTTGCCTGCTGAAAGCAAATGTTTCACATACTCTTTAGTGAAAGGTTGTTAAAAAAAAAGGTGTTGGCTAGATCAGTAGCTGCAGTCTAGGTTTCAGAAAATGTGTTAATTTGCTCAAGCACTGAAGTCACATCTGAAACAATAATTGCAACTGGAGTCACCATTTGGTTAAGTTTACAATAATTCATTGTCATTCTCCCGAAGATTCATCTGTGTCATGCTGGCCCAATAAGTGAGTTGAACAGTAATATGGTAGGATTACCAGCCCTTTAAGTCTTCATCTCTGAAATCCCTCCAAGCATTCAGTATTGTTTCTGATTTACTATCTTCCTGTGTAAGTACAGGCCTACTGGCTTCCACTGGGTCCTTCTTATCCTAATGGCCCTCACTGCAGTGGTCAAAGAACCAATCTGAATATTCTGTTAGTTGCTGATTATGTCTATTCCAATTATGCATTCCAGAATTGGGGAAATAACCACTTTGGCAAGATGTGCTGGAGAGTCACTTGGCCCACTAAGAGGTGGGCCTGAGTTAAAACTCCATTGATCATCAGACCTCTATAAGTTCCTACTCTGACTAGTGGAGCATGGTAACACTTTGCATTCCTGAAATTAGTGCCACCTCAGAAACAAAATGTTGCATAATCCTCAAAAAGTCTGATTATTTCATTTTCCACGGTGCACAGTCACCTGGTAAAAGATTCCTTGGGGAATACCAAAACACATAAATACATAAATTTTGGAAGTATAGTAGGATTCTTCCTCAGGGAGACCCACCTTCCCCTTCATGCAAGGAGTTCTGGGTCTGTAAACAGGCTCAAATATGATCATTGATAAGGGGATATAGTTTTCTGTTTGGATGATTCAAGTTAGACATCTTTTCAATTGATCATGAACCTTTCTGCTTATACCAATCAAGTTAAGATTAGTAGTTGGCCTATTTATTTCACTCGTAGGGACACCAATGATTAATTAACCATTGCCATAAGCCTCTGTGAATCGGATTATTCTGATTACTGCTTTGACTCTGCTGTTCATTATAGTAACAATGCCTACCTTGTCTTTAGTGATTAAATGCCGTCATTTGGCACCTGCTACTCCAGAATTCAATTATTCCCATTGCATTTCCAATCCAAGTTCAGCATCAGCATTTCTCACTTTAATTTCTGACCTACAGAGAAGACTGATCATAGGCCTCTTCAAGGGCATAGGGTTCCCCTCTAAATTTATTCTTTACCGTCTTGAAGTCTGTGTCCTTCCAGAGTCAATGATTGGATCTTACATAATTAAGTTCACTGTATCATTTCAGTTTTCCTAAGCCTTTTGATATAACATGTCACAGTATCTCAAGGCAGTTCTGGCACTTAGTGTAGGCTATCTTTTGGTTCACATTTCAGCCCACCAGTCAAACTGTCAGGGCCCTTCTCAACTTCTCAAGCTACAATGTTGAATCTAGAATACTTTCTTAGTGGACTCGTATTGATACATTCTACCCGGCCTAGTGTTATGCTCCTTTCTCTATTACCCCACACTCTAAATACCTATCTCCACACATATTCCCTAGATTTCTGTGTATGTAAACTAGAATACTCAAATAGTTCATTGGAATTATTGCATACTTCATCAGGGGTCACACATTTACTTCACCTTTTGAAACCTGCTGGGACTTCAGTCTGCTTATAGATCTAGAAGCAAAGACAGGTGGGAAGGGTGGGTCCTGAGGAGAATCAACAGTCTCTTGCAAGGTAAGTACTTCAGGAGAGGCCATTACAGATTCTTCAGGCAAAGCACAGTTGACCTCCCCCATGACAGTAGAATGGCTGCTTTTACTCTCAAAGAGGTTGCATCGGAATTTAGGGGTCCAATATCCCTAGCTTAATCAGGATCTGTCCATATATTCCTATCGCAATTTTTAGGAGCTCATTCTTTAACATTCAATGCCCTCACTTTAACAACAGACACCCTGTGAGCTTGTGAATTCAATTTAGTTTGTAATTCAGCCACTCACAGGATGAGACTTACCTTTTTTTTTGTTTTGTTTTGTTTTTTTTAGAAATCTCAGCTCTGCAGCTTCAGATATAAGGTTTTCTTTTAGGGCAGACATAGAAAATTTCTGGCCATTTTTGCATCTCTAAGGCTGGAAATTTATGAACAACTAAACTCAACCTCTTCTTTTCCCACTTTATCAAGTGCAATTAGGAGCAACCAGCTAAATCAATGGCAATATTTTGCACATCTCTGTTCCCACATGATGCCATGGACTCATTTTCCTCCTCACTCTTGGCAATAGAGTCATTAGTGTCTTTAAATCTGATAATATTACAGAAACAATCCCAGAAACCACAGAAAGAGTTCAGAAAACTCATCCCTAAGATTCTCTTCCTCAAGAACCACTCTCAGTACCAAAATCTCTATCGGTCAGAGATCTCCAGAGAAATAGAACCAATAAACACATGTCTATATAAAGAAACTTTTAGTTTAAGAAATTGGCTCATGTGGTAGTTGGCAAGTCTGGAATCTGTACCACAGACCAGCAGGCTGGAAACTTAGATAGGAGTTCATGTTGCAGTGCTAGTCTGAAACCTATAGGTCATATTGGAGGCTGGAAAATCAGGCAGGATTTCCATTACAGTCTTGAAACAGAATTTCTTCTTCTCTGAGAAACCTCAGGGTTTTTTTGTTGTTGTTGTTGTTCTTAAGGCCTTGAATTGGTTGAATCAGGCTCAACCACATTGCTGAGGGCAATATCTTCTACTTAAAGTCAATTCATCTAAATGTTAATTATGTCCGTAAAAACACCTTAACAGCACTGTCTAGACTAGTGTTTGAACAAACAACTGAGCACCGTAGCCTAGCCACATTGATGCATAAAGTTAACCTTCACAACACCTTATACAAATATTGATTTGTAATGGATTAGAAATCTCAACAAAACAAATGTCTAAATAATAATACGGGCAATAATATAAGATAATATATATGCACCCTCGGGTGGATACAATTTCTAAGACACAGAAAGCATTAACCACAGAGGAAATGATTGATACATTTAACTTCATTAAAGCTAATGCCTTCTGTTTATTAAAAGGAACAAATTAAGTGAGTGGGAATGCAAGCCTACACACACACACACACACACACACACACACACACACACACACGCACGAAATGTTTGTATCCAAAATACAGAAAAAACTCTGCATAGTGTTAAGAAAAAGCAAAGCATTTGGTAAAAATATGAGATAGAGAGACTTGAACCTGAAATTCTCAAAAGAGAATATCCAAATGCCCAATAAAGATATGAAAAACAACTGCACAACTTCATTTATATTGAGAAAAATGCAAATTAAAATCATCATTAGATATCATTACATACCTACTAAGTTGGCAAAATTGTTGCAGTATGAACACAATAAACATGAGGTAGAGAAGAGGGGCTTCATAGTGGAATGGTTAGGAACCTAATCTCATGAGCTGAACTCTCTGCAAAAGTATGGCGTAAAGCAAATCACTTCACCTTTGTGTCTCAATTTCTTTATCTGGAATGCGGGGATATCAGTAGTACCTAACTTTAATTATATTATAAAGTTAAAATAAACGTTCTTAGAATATTGCCTGGTCCATAGAAAGTACTATTAACCATCTGTTTTAAGTAAATGTTTATATTTCAATAAAATAAAATGTGATAAAACCAGAAACCCTTGTTCTCTGCTGGTAGGTATGAGGATTAAAATAACCACTTTGGAAAATAGTTGCCATGATCTATTATCATTGAAGATACACAGACCCTGGAATAATACATCAATTCCACTTCTAGGCATGTCTACCATATATATTGCAGACACATTTATAAGAATGTTTACAGAAACCTTGCTTAATATTACAGAATTGTAAGCAATCATCTACAAAAGAATAGATAAATAAATTGTAGAAGACAAATACAATAAAATACTATCCAGTATTAAAAAAAAAAAAAACTGTAGCAGTAAAACTCAGCTATACCCGGGAATTAGGATAAATTCCATAAACATTATATTGAGTGAAAAAAGCAGATATAAAAATATAAAGTATGACTTTATTTTCATACAACTCCAAAACCAGGAAAAACTAAAATAAATTGGTAGTATTTAGAGAATAGTAACAATATTATTATCATATAAGTAAGAATACTGGATACTGAATGAAAGAGAGAATGAATTTTGACTGGGAGAATTACAAGGGAGTACAACACATATGCCTATTCTTCTGCAGATGGTTTTTTCACTTCTTTATGGTTAAATAATGTTGCTATAAACATTCTGACACACATGTACAACTTTCTATATTCTAGGTTACATATCTGGAACAAGAACGACTGTATCATGGAAGTATCAGCACTGTCCTGTTTCTAGACCTCTGTAGAGGTAACAGGTGCTTATTAAACTGTACATATGTAATTTGTGTATTTCTTCAGTATTTGACTTATATTTTATAATTTTAAAAAGGAAATGGACTGTAATTGGACAGCCAAGCATAGAAATTGTTTAAGAAGTAAGGTTGTGAAGAATAAAGTACAACAGTGACTATAGGCAGATGGAAAGTAGAGGGGAGTGATGACTCTGCTTTTTTCTTTTTAAGAAGGTTGATATTCAAGAATATATAAATGTTTATGGAAAACATCTGGTTAAGAAGAGAAGAGGAATCATCAATTGAGTATGTTTACTGAAAAGCAGGAAATCTTGGGAAGCCATTCTCCATGGCCTGATTATGTTTTTGCACATCTTGGGAGAAGACACATTGATTGCCTTTGGTCTTGATTGACATCCTGAATGTTTGTACATGGAACAGCCTTGAAAAGTAGCAATAGCGCTTCCTTCTTTGGCAAATGGTAAGTTTATTTACTCATCAATGTAATAAATTTTACTTCACAGCAGAAAATATTTATAATATTTCACTTCACAGCAAATGTCAGGAAGCAAGTTCTTAAAGGCCTATAAAGAGATTTAGACTCCAACACAATAATGGTGGGAGATTTTAACACCCCACTGTCTATATTAGACAGATTGAGACAGAAATTTAACAAAGATATTCAGGACTTGAGCTCAGCTCTGGACAAAGCGAACCTAATAGACATCTACAGAACTGTCCACTCTAAATAAATAGAATAAACATTCCTCTCTGCATCACATAGCACTTATTCTAAAATTGATCATATAATTGGAAGTAAAACACTCCTAAGCAAATGCAAATAGAATGGAAATCATAACAGTCTCTCAGACCACAATGCAATCAAATTAGAACTGAGGATTAAGAAACACACTCAAAACCACACAACTACATGGAAACTGAACAACCTGCTTATGAATGACTACTGGGTAAATAATGAAATTAAGGTAGAAATAAAGAAGTTCTTGGAAACCAATGAGAGCCAAGACAAAACATACCAGAATCTCTGAAACACAGCTAAAGCATTGTTAAGTGGGAAATATATAGCACTAAATGCCCTCATCAGAAAGCTGGAAAGATCTAAAATTGACATCCTAACATCACAATTAAAAGAAATAGAGAAGCAAGAGCAAACAAATTCAAAAGCTAGCAGAGCACAAGATATAACTAAGATTAGAGCATGACTGAGAGATACAGACACGACAAATCCTTCAAAAAAATTAATGAATCCATGAGCTGTTTTTTTGAAAAGATCAACAAAATAAATAGACTGCTAACCAGACTAATAAAGAAGAAAAGAGAGAAGAATCAAAAAAGCACAATTAACATTGATAAAGGGGATATCACCACTGATTCCACAGAAATACAAACTATCATCAGAAAATACTATAAACACCTCTATGTAAAAAAAGAAACAAGAAAATCTAGAAGAAATGGATAAATTCGTGGACACATGCACCCTCATAAGACTAAACCAGGAAGAGTCAAATCCCTGAACAGGCCAATAACAAGTTCTGAAACTGAGGCAGTAATCAATAACCTACCAGCCAATAAAAGCCCAGGACCAGATGGATTCACAGCTGAATTCTGCCAGAGGTAAAAAGAGGAGATGATCCTATTCCTTCTGAAACTATTCCAAACAATAGAAAAAGAGAGATTACTCCCTAACTCGTTTTATGAGGCCAGCATCATCCTCATACCCAAACCTGGGAAAAACACAACAAGAAAAGAAAATTTCAGGCCAATATCCCTGATGAACATCGATGTGAATATCCTCAATAAAATACTGGCAAACCAAATTCAGCAACACTTCAAAAACCTTATCCACCATGATCAAGTCAGCCTCATCCCTGGGATGCAAGGCTGGTTCAAGATACACAAATCAATAAACATCCATCACATAAACAGAACGAATGACAAAAACCACATGATTATCTCAAAAGATGAAGAGAAGGCCTTCAATAAAACTCAACACCCATTTATGCTAAAAAACATTCAATAAGCTAGGTATTAATGAAAGATATCTCAAAATAATAAGAACTATTTATGACAAACTCAAAAATATCAGACTGAATGAGCAAAAGCTGGAAGCATTCCCTTTGAAAATTGGCACAAGACAAGGATGCCCTCTCTCACACTCCTATTCAACATTGTATTGGAAGTTTTGACCAGGGCAATCAGGCAAGAGAAGGAAATAAAAGGTGAGACCTCGATCATGTTGGGGTTACTACCTAAGACGTTGATTACCACCTACAGAGACCTGTCCTGCAGACCCTAACTCAATGAGGGATGAATGAATGAACTCTCACACCCATTACAGTAATTCAAGTGGGCTAGGGATGGTCATTGGCTGCTTTCAGAGGGTGATTGCAGCCAACCAATCATAAATCCCTGTAAGTGCTCACATTTATTCAGGATAGATTTAATAACAGAGGTTCTAAGACAACATGCTTGTGCATAATTAACATGGTTAAAAGAGTAGTTTTACAAATGATAAAAGTTTTAGGTTCTGGGGTCCAGAGTAAACATCAATAACTGGTAATTTCCCTTTGACCTCCCTCTGAGAGAGCCATCAGTACAAAGTTTATATGAGCAAACAAATTAGAGTAGAGACAAAGGAATGTGGGGTAAACAGACCTAACTGGGAAAGCTTTTATCGTCACTCTCTTTTTCCTTATGCTAACATAATGAACTGGCTGCCTTCAGTCTGTCCCAATAAAATCTTTTGGCCTTTCAAAAGGTTTGAGACTATAACCTATAACTTTCTCTAGTATTTCCCCAATATTTTGCCAGCCACCTTGAGTGAATCTTAGCAAAAGGGTATTCAAATAGGAAGAGAGGAAGTCAAATTGTTTATGTTTGCAGATGACATAATTGCATATTTAGAAAACTCCACAATCTCAGACCAAAATCTCCTTAAGCTGATAAGCAACTTTAGGAAAGTCTCAGGTGATAAAACCAATGTGCAAAAATCACAAGCATCTCTCTACACCAATAATAGCCAGGGAGACAAATCATGAATGAACTCACATTCACAATTGCTACAAAGAAATTAAAATACCTAGGAATACAACTAACAAGGGATGTGAAGGACCTCTTCAAGGAGAATGTCAAACCACTGTTCAAAGATGTGAAAGTGGACACAAAGAAATGGAAAAACATTCCATGCTCATGGATAGGGAGAATCAATATTGTGAAAATGACCACACTGCCCAAAGTAATTTATAGACTATCCCCATCAAGCTACCGTTGATTTTCTTCACAGAATTAGAAAATACTACTTTAAATTTCATATGGAACCAAAAAAGATCTCCCAAAGAGCCAAGGCAATTCTAAGCAAAAAGAACAAAGCTGGAGGCATCACACTATCTGACTTCAAACTATACTACAAGACTATGGTAATCAAAACAGCATAGTACTGGTACCAAAGCAGAAATATAGATCAATGGAACAGAACAGAGGCCTCAGAAATAACACCTCACATCTCCACCATCTGATTTTCTACAAACTTGACAAAAACAAGCAATGGGGAAAGAATTCCCTGTTTAATAAATGGTGTTGGGAAAACTAGCTAGCCGTATGCAGAATGCTGAAACTGTATCCCTTCCTTACACCTTACACAAAAATTGACTCAAGATGGATTAAAGACTTAAATGTAAACCTTAAAACCATAAAAACCATAGATAAAAACCTAAGCAATACGATTCAGGACATAGGCAGGGGCAAACACTTCATGTTGAAAACATCAAAAGCAGTGGAAACAAAAGCCAAAATTGACAAATTGGATCTAATTAAACTTAAGAGCTTCTGCACAGCAAAAGAAGCTATCGTCAGAGTGAACTGGCAACCTGCAGAATGGGAGAAAATTTTTGCAATTTATCCATCTGACAAAGGGCTAATCCAGAATCAATAAGGAACTTGAATTTACAAGAAAAAAACAACCCCATGAAAAAGTGGGCAAAGGATATGAACAGATACTTCTCAAAAGAAGACATTTATGTGACCAACAAACATATGAAAAAAAGATCATCATCAGTGGTCATTAAAGAAATGCAAATCAAAACCACATTGAGATGCCATCTTACAGCAGTTAGAATGGCAATCATTAAAAAGTAAGGAAACAACAAATGCTGGAGAGGATGTGGAGAAATAGGAATACTTTTACACTGTTGGTGGAAGCATAAATTAGTTCAGCCATTGTGGAAGACAATGTGGTGATTCTCAAGGATCTAGAACCAGAAATGCCATTTGACCCGGTAATCCATTTACTGGGTATATACCCAAATGATTTTAAATCATTCTACTATACACATGCACATGTATGTTTATTGCAGCACTATTTACAATAGCAAAGACTTGGAGCCAACCCAAATGCCCATCAATAATAGACTAGGTAAAGAAATTGTGGCACATATATACCATAGAATACTAGCCAACCACAAAAAGGAATGAGTTCATGTTCTTTGCAGGGACATGGATGAAGCTGAAAATCATCATTCTCAGCAAACTAACACAGGAACAGAAAACCAAACACTGTATGTTCTCACTCATAAGTTGGAATTTAATAATGAGAACACATGGACACAGAGTGGGGAACATTACATACATCACACACCAGGGCTTGTTGGTGGGTGAGGGGAAAGGGGAGGGAGAGTATTAGGACAAATATCTAATGCATGCAGGGCTTAAAATATAGATGATGGATTGATGGGTGCAGCAAACCACCATGGCACGTGTATACCAATGTAACAAACTTGCTAGTTCTGCACATGTATCCCAGAACCTAAAGTATAATAATTAAAAAAAAAAAAAAACCGGTTCCCTAAATGTAGGATCCCCTCTTTTGAATGTAGCTACTGTGTTTTTCAGTAGTCTCCTGGCCTTCATGCTATCACTCTATGAGAACTAAGAATCAGGAATGGGCACAAATGCTTTTACTCTGTCTACTGTTCTTGCAGTGAGTAACTAACTGTACTTGGTGTCGAATCTGAGCATCTCGTGTCTTCTGCCAGCATCTGTGAAAGTGTGGCAGGCTAATTTATCAGCTTGGAAGTGGGGCAACTTTCATATCCTTCGCAATTCTTGACACACAGGGCATAGACTCCAAAGCATGGGTGTTTGGGATCATCTAATGCAACTTTGGGTATGTTGCCACAACAATAGCCATAAGCTTGGTGTCACCCATAAAGCAGTGAGTAACCATGTTTATTGCAGCACTGTTAACAACAGACAAGATATGGAAGCAACTGAAGTGTCCATCAATGGATAAATTGATAAAGAAAATGTGGTACACAAACACAATGGAATACTATTCAGCTGTAGAAAGAAGGGAATCCTGCCACTTGAGACAATGTGGATGAATCTAGAGAACACTGGGTTAGGTGAAATAAGCCAGGCACAGCAAGGCAAGTACTACATGATCTCACTCAGATGTGACAAATATAAAAGCTGGTTTCACAGAACTAGACACAAGAATGCTTGAACCAAAAGCTGGGATGGTTGGAGGTGGGGAGGAGATGTTAGGTGAAGAATACAGTTAGACAGGGAAAAAATAAGTTCAAGAGATCTTTTTACAGCATGATGACTATGTAATGATACATTTTTATTCTCACAAATGATAAGAAAGTGTATGTTAACTGTTCTCACCACAAAATGATAACTATATCAGAGAATGCATTGTCAATTAGCTACAATTAACCATTCCACAATGTATATATACTTCAAAACACCATATTGCACATGATAAATACATATAATTCTATCAGTCAATTTAAAAATAAATATATTTGAAAAATAAGAAATAAATGGCAAATTTTACACTAAGATCTAGTCTTTCCTTTTGGGGGAGAGGTTTATTTTTATACCCTTTTGTTAAGGAAATCAGGTGATAATAAATTATAGCTTGTTTTGAGATGTATCTTTCCTTGGCAACATGAGGTGCTGGCAACTTTATATTTGTCCTTTTTTCTTCTGTGAAATTCAAAATTCTTAGAACTGCCAGCTATAGTATATCTTCTAGGTGTTATGAGGCACTTATTCCTTCTTAAATAGGCTCATAGTCTAGTTCACATCTCTAGTGTGATTATGTCCAGAATATTGGTATATAGATCTGCTTGTGTTTATGAAGTGTAAGTACATTTACGTTAAACTGTTTTCAAAAGGCTTGACCGAGGACTTACATTATTGTCTCTCCTTGTTGACTTTTACAGTATTTAGAATCTAAGCTGGCCCAGCAGACTGGCAACACAGCAAGATCCCATCTCTACTAAAAACACAAAAATTAACCATGTGTGGTGGCACATGCCTGTAGTCCAAGCCACTGGGGAGGCTGAGATGGAAAAATCACCAGAGCCTGGGAGGTACAGGCTGCAATGAAACTGTGGTCACACCACTGCGTTCCAGCCTGAGTGATAGAGAGAGACCTTGTCTCCAAAAAATAAAGAATACAAAATATACAGTTGGCTCAGGACGTTATATTGAATAAATATTGGTCATAAATGAATAAACAAGTAAGTAAATACATGAATGGATACATTGATCAGCTTTGAGATTCTTTATTGTGTGGAAAATCAGTGATACATGTGATTGAATAGCCCTACTCCTTTACAGAAACAGATGTAATTGATCCAGGATACCATCCCACTCCTCAAAAAGAAAATAAGAGGTAAGTGGAATTCATCACCTAACATGGAGCTTAAAAACATTTGATTTTTTTTACATGTGATAGTCTACTGAGGGCAGCAAGAAATAAAACAATTTTCTGAAAGATTTTCAAACAAATCCTGATATCTACATTGTGAATGAGTAAACTAGTGGCTGAATTACACTTACCCCATTAAAGAAAGAAGTGGCTGTATGTTAACCTCTAAGAAAGACAGACGTTTGGACGTTTTGTGGTTGTTATTGACTTAAATTTTTATCTTATGTTGTTTGTAACATCTTTAAAATATTTTCTACTTAGCCACTTAGCAATAACACTGAATTTATCATCTCTCGAATTATGCAATGAAGTGAAAAAATGTTTTGGTGTATTGAGAACTGATTGTTAAATTTCCGGAATTTGAGAATTGACTGTACTCAAACTGGCTTTACCACATCTAAGCATTTTAAAAGCAAAATGTTCAATATTTTCATTTGTTTAAATTAGGTTTGGTCATTAGACTGCCTTTTACAGTAGTTTTTTATTTTCCTTTAAAGTGCCTAGGAACTAGTAATTGACAGATTTTTTGTGTGTAAACAGGAAATCCTTTGTTCTCTGCTCTTCATCACCCTGGAAATGAGTGTTATGTGATAACTATTGGAGTGAATAAAAGGAAAAGACACTGATTAGAAAGGAAGAAGGCTCATGGCTGGAATCTCAGTGATCAACAATGTGTGTAATCATTCGCTCCATCTTCCATAGAGTTTTCTCTGGAACATATGTCTTTCAGCTCTAATAAAATTGCTTAAGTAATCCTTCTAAATATATCCTGTAAATATGTTAAGTAACTTCCATTTTAGAATGACTTTCATGATTTCCTCTCTTTATCATCATAGATAGACCTCTCTCTCACATTTCATGACTTTAATTACTTTCTGTATTAACCCATTTTTATACTGCTATAAAGAATGCCACCTGAGATTGGGCAATTTATAAACAAAAGAAGTTTAATTGACTAACAGTTTTGCGTGGTTGGGGAGGCCTCAGGAAACTTACAACCATGGAAGAAAGTGAAGCGGAAGCAAGGCACACCTTACATGGCAGCAGGAAAAAAACAGAGCAAAAGCAAGGAAGTACCACATTTAAAACCATCAGCTCTCATGAGAACTCTTACTATCATGAGAACAGCATGGTGAAAACTACCTCCATAATCCTTCCACCAGGTCCCTCCTTCAACATATGGGGATTATAATTCAAGATGAAGTTTGGGTGGGGACACAAAGCCAAACCATATTACTTTCTTTAATGTAATTTTATGTAATTTGTATACGAAACAACTATTTGACATTCAAGAATGAAAGTGGGAAACTGAGAATACTTCATACTGTGCTGAGTCAATGAGGTAAATAGTAAAGGGAACAGATGAGAAAATGAACAGATGACATGAGTTTTAGTCATATCCTCACCACATATGATCCTCAATTTATTTTTCTGTTAAGGAGACATAAAAACAACAGGTTTGCCTACCTCTCAGAATGTAGCAAGAACTGAGATAATATATTTCCTCAAAAAATGGTAAACAAAATTCAACACAAAACACAGTACAAAAAGCAATTAATTCATATTGTTCTCATTCTTATATATTGGTACGTTGATCTTTGATGAGCTGTAATAAACCTGTTCTTTAACTACATCACCATAAAGCACATTGATGGAACAGATTTCCCAGAGATTTTACGACCTTGGTGCTTTAAAACATGGAATGATATGAAGTCCTGGAAAGAAAAGTGCTGAAGTTAATTTGGTTTTGGCAGAAAGATGTATTGGATGACTGAATAGGGATTTTTCATCTCTAATTTCCAAGGTTGTAGAAACAATAACATCCCAGCACCCAGCTATTTTGCGCCCTATAATGTCCTACTGAGCTAATTCACGTCAGGGGTGTGCACATTGTTACTTTGGCTATGGGTTTTACATAAGAGCACAAAACCAATTCTCTTTACTAGAAAACAAATGGTCCAAATTAAAAGCTCCTGTAGGTTTAAAGCAGCAGAAGCATCCAATTTTAAAAGGACTCTAAAGACACATTTCTCTTCGGTGGGTGGACATAAGATGTGAGTAATTATTAAACTCATAAACTAGCTATAATTGGAAAGACAGTTCAATAGATTAGAGCTGTGTAGTGAAGCTCTGTTCAGATCCAGTTAGAAGAAGGAGAATTTCAGACAGGCTGCAAATGAGGTGGTTTATACGATCTTTCTCCTGGTCCCCTTTCTCTTTCTGACCTCCTATCGCTTTCTTTACTCAATTTCCCTTTGTTTGCTCCCTTTTTTTTACTTGCCCTGCATTACTCAAATTGACCACCCATACTCACATTGTTCCAGTTATGCAGGCAAGTATGCAGTTTGTTTTGTTCTAAATGACCTAGTGTTTTCTTTTTAACCTGACCTGAATTCATTAAGTAATTTCACTTTGGCTTTTTAGACTTTGCTATGGGTCTAGCTGTGGCTCCTATAGAAAAAATATGTTGAAGTCATAACCCCCAGTACCTTAGAATATGACTTTATTTGGAGTCATAGTCACTGTAGATGTAATTAAGATGAATCACACTGGAATAAGGTGGCCCCCCCTAATCTAACCTAACTGGCATCCTTATGAAAAAGAATGTTATGTGAAGAGACATAGACATGCACAGGTGGAAGACAATGTGAAGAGACACATGGAGAACACAAGTAAATATGAAGGCAGAGGCTGAAGTGAGGCAGCCACACACCAAGCAATGCCAAAGATTGCAAGCAAACTGCCAAAACAAATATTGTCATTTCAGTGCAAACTACACAATGACTTCTCAATTCTGAGCCCAGAACAGTTTTCTTTCTTTCTTTTTTTTTTTGTTGTTTGTTTTTGAAACAGAGTCCCACTCTGTCTTCCAGGCTGGAGTGCAGTGACTTAATCTCGGCTCACTGCAACCTCTGCCTACAGGTTCAAGTGATTATTTTGCCTCAGCCTCCCAAGTAGCTGGGATTACAAGCACACACCACCATGCTTGGCTAATATTTTTATATTTTTAGTAGAGACAGACTTTCGCCATATTGAATAGACTGGTCTCAAATGCCTGACCTTGGGCGATCTGCCCAACTTGGCCTCCCAAAGTGCTGGGATTACAGGCATTAGCCGCCACGCCTGGCTGAGCCTAGGATATTTTAGATTGAGTGTAGAGCCTATATTTAGCAAAAGAAGCCACAACAAGGTCTGATTTGGAAATTTGACTTGTAAAGAGAAATGAGCATTGGCTTGTGAGTCATATGTTCATTTTTAAAAATCTTAGCTTAGCCTCATACTTGTTGTAAGACTTTAGCCATACAACTTAATCCGCTGAGAAGTTGGTTTTCTCTAGCAGAGTGCCTGGCTCATAGCCAATGCTCCTTAAAGTTTGTCTGTTATTTAATAAAACTTTCCTTTTCCTGGATACCAAGGTACTTAAATCTAGCAAAGCCTTGCTAAATCCCATGCCCATCCTACCTGCTGTTTTGAAAGAAAGAATTTTTACTTTTCACTGATCTGAAAAATCTCAAATGACTTAAAAACTATGACCATGGCACTTAGAAAATCTGTTTACCTCATCTTGGTGACCCCTGGACCTTAATGTGATTCACAACCAAAGCATAAAAAACAGTGGTCAGGACTTTTAAGCTACGTGGTGAGGAATATGCTATTACCTCAGATAATTTAAACTTGAATGCCAAATCTAAAATTAAGCTTCACAAGCTAGTGCTTGATAATCACTACAACGCTGTATTTTAGAGTTTGGAAATTATAAATCCAAGTTAACACAAATGATAAAAGTATTTCTAACAAACAAATTCTTAAAGTCCTGTTGCTTAAAGAAACCTATAATAGCTAAAACTATACCTTACAAAAGACTAAGAACCATAGAAAGTGGGAAAAAAAACCTGAGAGAAAGATGTTTCTCAGTGGCATCTTGCAAAGAACATTGGAGAGAAAGGAAGTCAGTCTTGCTGGATGTCTGGGCAATGTACTGGTCACTTACTAATACACCTCATTACACCATTCTGCACAATGCCCTATATGGTAAGTCATTTATCCCCATTTTATGGACGAAGAAATGAAGTAATTATAAGTCATTTATCAAAATCAGAAATCAAATCAGGATTGGCTGACCCTGCAGCCCATGGGCTCTACTAATCAAAGCCAGTTTTGGTTCTAAGTCTACTTCTGACCAGAGAGATGACCTTGAGTAACTTGCTGAATCCATCTGGATCTCAGTATCATCCTGTGTAAAACTAGAGTTTTAGAATAGGTGATTTCACAGGTTCTTTTTAGCTGTAGAATTGCTACTTAGAAAAAATTCAGTGCAAGCCACAATATTAAGGGCCAAATAAAATAATTATTCTGATTTCATCATGATCACTTAAGTTTAACCCTTCAATAGAATTTGTAATATTGTTACGTGTTTAAACATTAGTTTTAGCTACATAATTCAAAATATTATGTGTATTACCTTAAATTATCTCTTAAAACTTATACATGAAAGAACTACAGTACTACATAAAGAAGGTTGAAGTGCTGGGCACAGTGGCTTATGTCTGTAATGCCAGCACTTTGGGACACCAAGGCAAGACCAGCCCCTGAGCAGCATGAAGAAACCTCATCCCTATTTTTAACAAGTACAAAAAATTAGCTGGAGATGGTGGCACAATTGTGGTCTCAGCTATTTGGAAGGCTGAAGTAGGCGGATGGCTTGGGCCCAAAGGTTCAGGTTGCAGTGAGCTGAAATCATGCCACTGCACTTCAGCCTGAGTGACAGAGTGGACCCCCCATCTCAAAAACAAAACAAAACAAAACAAAAAGAAGGTGGAAATGAAACAATAAAGATCATCCATATTTGTTTTATAATAAATTTTAAATGATGATATTATATCTTCAGCAAATCTAGAAGTAGCCTATACAACTTAGCCCTTAAAAATATATATGGTTTTACTGTAGTTACTTTAAAAAATATGTCAAAAAGACATAAGATATGGGAGTAATGAAGCTAAAAATTCTCTACAAACTGTGTAAAATATTATTCTAATTAAAACAATGAAGATTAAACCACATGTAACCTTGAATACAGCAAAGCAAGCTATTGCCACAATCCTTGTTTTATATGTCTGTTGAAGAATAACTTAATAACACATTTAATTAATATAATATACCTAGAAAAAAAATTGAATATATAGAGAACCATTTTTGTAGTTAATTATAGATAATGTTTATCTTTATGGCTGCTGTTCATTTAACAAAGGGACAAAAATATATTGCTGAGGCTACAAGCAAGACAATTGCTCTTAACTGTTGATCAGTAGAAGAATTGATATAGTATCATAAGAATTGATATAGTATCTTGATGAAAGTGGGCCCTACCAAGACATGCTGAAATAAGGCCATAATCACAGGCCAAGAAATCCCAGCCAGCAACTAAACATTCTGCTGATACTGCCATCACACTCAGTAAAAATGTTGCAAAAACCTGACCAAGACAAGCAAACATGTATCTGTCCCTTGCAGTGGATCCAAAGCAAATGTGGAAACTGAGATTCATCAAGGAGAGCCAACTGTCATAGAAACTGGATGGGTTTCGTATAAACCAGTTGGACATAATATAGAACAAGATATTTACCAGGCTCTGACAATAAATGCACAAAACATACAAGGTAGCAAGGAAGTTCATTTGTATAAATTTATAATTGGTCTCACCTTTAAACTATGCTCTTTAGTTTGACTCATATGTCATATATGTAATCACTAAGGAACTTGAGTTTAGGTGAGAGGAAGCACCTAACAAAATCATTTCATGTTAGGTGCACAATATTGTGCTCTGCACTTGGTAAAGTTCTTCCAAAATTTAGTTGTTTTAAAGTGGCCACTGTCCCAGTCATGTTAATTCTATTTTATTCTCTCATTTATAGACCATCAATAATAAGAAATAATGGTGATGATTATTAAAAATATATATGCAATCAATATGTTAAATTGAACAAATCTTTTTTAAAAAATAATATAACTAGTTATGAACATACTTCTCTGACACTTGTAAGAAAGTTTTTGATTAATGCTGATTAAATTTGAGCTTCCTTGCCCTGTAATTTTGTAATCACAGTCAGAAAAAGGTGTCATAAAAAATTACACATAGAACTTGTTTGCTTAATTGACTGGAAGCTTCTCTTCTTTTTATATATTGTGTAATTGGATGCCAAATAATGATAAATTAGTCTTAGAAGGGTATGGTACATACAAGTGAATAATGGAAATAACTCAGTTTAATTACCTCAATAATTATCATGATAATTTCCAAAACATGTCATGTCTTCAGAGTCTTAACTAAATGGAGACAATATAAAATTCCTCACATAAAAAGGACTATATTCTAAAAATATTGCTGTATGTTTTTGATATATTTAAAAAGGAATAATCTATATACATTGTATGGACATTCCACATTAAATTAATGGCATGGAATTAGAACTAGCTCCCCTTCCCCTATCATCTGTGAATGAATAAGAATGCTTCCTCTATCATCTTAACTCCCTATCTTAGGGGATGGTTCTAGGACAATAATTCAAGAAATTTTGTCATCTAAGAAAAATATCTGATGACACCATAGATCAGAAATCCCTAAAGCTGAATGCAAATTTTACTTGATTCATCAACCAAGGTTGGAGCTTCCAATTAAAATCAGAAATAAGAAATGATTCCAGCTCCAAAATAGTGATATAAAAACAAGCTGGCTTCACTTGCCCCTTCCCTCCCATGACTGAAACAAAACAAACCAACCAAATATATGGTATTAAGTTTATTATCAATAACATCTCAGAACTCAGATATGAGGATAAGATAGTTGCTGGGGCCACAGAGAAGTAAAATAAAAGACGTCAAGCAGACAGAGAATAAGACATCCATATCCATGATGCTCCTTCCTTGAATCTTCCCAGCAACAAACAAGTAGGTAATGTCCCCCTGAATCACTGTTTCTATACTGGAGGAAGTGAGATGGAGGTAGACAACCAGGTTTCCTTCCATTTTACATTCCCTAACAGGAGATGTGTTCCCATCTCTACCCACGGGAAGCATCTGAGTGCCTAAAGGGAGAAATATCCCTGAGGACAGCCAGAGACAAAGTGTGGAGGAAGGATTTCATCTGCAGCTCTAACAATTCTGCTCTATAACTTGGCAAAAAGAGATGCCATGTTGGAGTGGCTGTTCAGCAGCACCATGCTGTAGGAGGTACATTTCACAAGGTTCCCTGTGCACAAACCCCCAGCCATTCTTCCCAAATTGTTTATATATACCTTTTAGGATCTTCCCTATTCAGGACAGGCAGACTTCCAATCATTAACAAGAGCCAAGGCAAACCTGGGCTTAGAGCATCATCTAGTACCCTAAAGAGGCAGCAATGTAGTGAAAGAAAATATTCAATGGGTAAAACTACAAGGCATTTCAATTTACAAGGATAAGCAACATATCCAGTAAAAATCTAAATAAGCCAGACAGAAAAGAGTAGAATAAATAACAAATCCTTCAATGCAAAGATATGAAGAACATCTACAACAAACAAATGTGAACTGGGAACCATGACCTTCCCAAACAGACAAAGAAAGCAATGAGTGACTGACCCTAACAAGGCAGTAATATATAAGCTGTCTGACAAATAGCAGTTTTAAGAAAACTCAGTGATCTCCAAAGAACACAGAAAAGCAATTCCAAAATTTATCAGGGAAATTTAAAAAGAGATTGAAATAATATTTAAAAATCAAACACATTTTAGAACTGATAAATACATTTGCTGAAATAAAAAATTTATTAGAGGCTCTCAACAGCAGAATGAATCAAGCAGAGGAAAGAAGGGAAAAAAGAAAAAAATAATGAAGTAAAGATCAACACAAGATATAGAAAAAACCAAATCTAACAATTAGCAGTGTTCAAGAGGGAACTGAGAAAGAGAAAGGGTAGAAAATTTATTTGAATAAATAAGAATAGAAAATTTTCTGAAACTCAAGAAAGATATAAATATCCAAATACAGAAAGGCTAGAGAACAACAAATAGATTTGACTCAGATTGGACTACCCCAAGGTATGTCACAATCAAATTATTAAAGGTCAAGAACAAAGACAGGGTCATAAAAGCAGCAAGAGAAAATAAACTATTATAATAACATGTAAAAGAGCTCCAATTTATCTGGCAACAGACTTCAACAGAAACCATACAGCGCAGAAGGGAACGAGATGACATTTTCAAAGTGCTGAAAGAAATTAAAATGCCATATAAGAATACTGTATCCAGCAAAGATATCCTTTAAATATGAAGGAGAGATAACGTCTTTCCCAAACAAACAAAAGCTGAGCAAATTCACCACCACCAGACACATCTTACAAGAAATGTGAAAGAAAGTTCTTCAACCTGTAGATATAAAACCCACTGGTAAAAGTAAGGACACAGACAAATCCAGAATACTCTATTACTATAATTGTGGTAGGCAGTTTATTTATAACTCCAGTATGAAGACTAAAAGATAAATCTATCAAAAACTGTAAAACCTACAACAATCTTTTAAGAGATAGGCAACACAAAAATATGTAAATTCAGACAACAAAAGGTAAAAATTGGAAGGCCTAAAGTTAAAGAGTAGAGGAATTTTTTTAAGATTTTTTTTTTGCGTCTTTTTTTTTCTTTGTTGTCAGTTAAGTTGTCTCAACAATTTCAAAAAAAATTGGAGTTGATTCAAGTGTCCTTATTGGTTACAATGGAATCAACAAATCAACAAGAGGAATCTCGAAAACTATGCAAACATATGGAATTTAAAAAACATGCTTCTGAGCAACAAATGGATCAATAAAAAAATTAACAAGGAAATTTAAATATTCCTCAAAACAAATAAAATGGGTATATACCCAGTAATGGGATTGCTGACTCTAATGGTATTTCAGTTTCTTGATCCTTGAGGAATTGTCACAGTCTTCCACAATGGTTGAACTAATTTAAACTCCCACCAACAGTGTAAAAGCATTCCTATTTCTCCATATCCTCTCCAGCATCTGTTGTCTCCAGATGTTTTAATGATTGTCATTCTAACTGGCATGAAGTGGTATCTCAATGTGGTTTTGATTTGCATTTCTCTAATGACCAGTGATGATGAGCTTTTCTTCATATTTGTTGGCTGCATAAATGTCTCCTTTTGAGAAATGTCTGTTCATATCCTTTACCCACTTTTTGATGTGGTTATTTGCTTTTTTCTTGTACATTTGTTTAAGTTCTTTGTAGATTCTGGATATTAGCCTTTTGTCAGATGGGTAGATGACAAAACTTTTTTTCCATTCTGTTGAAAGTCAGTTTACTCTAATGATAGTTTCTTTTGCTGTGCAGAAGCTCCAAAGATTATAAATCATTCTATTGTAAAGACACATGCACATGTATGTTTATTGTGGCACTGTTCAAAATAGCAAAGTCTTAGAACCAACCTAAATGCCCATCAATGATAGACTGGATAAAGAAAATGTGGCACATATACACCATGGAATACTATGCAGCCATAAAAAAAGGATGAATTCTTGTCCTTTGCAGGGACATGGATAAAGCTGGAAACCATCATTCTCAGCAAACTGACACAAGAACAGAAAACTAAACACTGCATGCTCTCACTCATAAGTGGTTATTGAACAATGAGCACACATGGACACAGGGAGGGAAACATCACACACCAGGGTCTTTGGTGGGTGGAGGGCTAGCCGAGCGATAGCAGAGGGTGCAGGGATATGAAAGGGATAGCAGTAGGAGACATACCTAATGTAGATGACAAAGTCATGGATAGAGCAAACCACCATGGCATGTGTATACCTGTGTAAAAAACCTGCACGTTTTGCACATGTACTCCAGAACTTAAGTATAATTTAAAAAAATAATAAAATAAAATGGAAATAAAACGTACTAAAATCTATGGGATACAGCAAAGTCAGGACTAACAGGAAAGCTTTTTGCAATAAATGCCACCATCAAAAATGTAGAAAAACATCCAATAAACAACCTAACAATTCACCTCAAGGAAGAAGAAAAACAAGAACAAACCAAACACAAAATCATTAAAGGAATAATGAAGATAAGAGTAGAGGAAAGTAAAATTGAGACTAAAAAATCAATACCAAAGATCAACCAATAAAAAAGGTGATTTTTTTGAAAAGATAAATAAAATTGACAAACCTTTAGCTTTACTAAGAAAAAGACAGAAAATTCAAATAAATACCATAAGAAATGTAAAAGACAACATAACAACAGGGACCACAGGAATATGAAGGCCCACTAGAGACTATTTGTGGCAATGAGCTGGAAGACCTGGAAGAAATAGACAACTTCCTGAATGCATATAACCTACCAAGATTAAACCATTAAGAAATGAAAAATCTGAAATAACCAATAATAAGTAACAAAACCAAAGCTGTAATAAAAAGTTTCCCACTGAAGAAAAGTCCAGGACCTGATGATTTCACTGATAAGTTCTACCAAATATTTAAATAAAAAATAATACCTATTCTACCCTTCAAAAAAATTAAAAAGTTGGGAAAACCTTCAAACTCATAAGGCCAGCATTACAGTGATATCAAATCTAGACAAGGATATAAACAAAAAAAGAAAACTATGGGCAAATATCCCTGAATAACATAGATGCAAAAATTATCAACAAAATACTGGCAAGCCAAATTCAACAATGAATTTTTAAAAAGTTTACTATGATCAAGTGAGATTCATCCTAGGAATGTAAGGATGGTTCCACATATGCAAATCAGTAAACATTATTGGTCACATTAGCAGAACCAAGAACAAAAACCATATAATCTTTTCAATAGGTACTGAAAAAGCATTCAATAAAGTACAATATTCCTTTATTTTAAAAACCCTCAAAAAACTCAGTATACAGAAGCATAATTCAAAATAATAAAGGCCATAAGTCTATAGCTAATTTCATATGGAATGGAGAATAATGGAAAGCCTTTCCCTTAAAATCTGGAAAAAAAAAAAAAAAACAAGAATGCCCACTTTCACCATTTTTATGCAATATAATACTAGAAGTTCTGGCCAGGGTAACTAGGTGAGAGAAAGAAATAGAAGACATCCCAATCAGAAGGGAAGCAGTCAAATTATCCACATTCACAGACAACATGATCTTATAGTTAGAAAAACTTAAAGACAACAACAAAGTATTCTTAGGACTGATAATTTGGTAATTTTGCAGGATAAAAACTCAATATACAAAAATCAGTAGCACTTATATACACCAACAGTGAACAACCTGAAAAAAATTTCAAGAAAACAATGCCATTTACAATAGCTACGAAGAATATAAGTTACCTAATAATTAACTAAACCCAATAAATGGAAGATCTACATAGAAAACTATATAACACTGATGAAACAATATGAAGACACACAAATATGTGGAAAATATTCCATGTTTGTGAATTGAAAGAATTAATATTGTTAAAATGTCAATACCACTTAAAGTAATTTGCAGATTCAGTGCAATTTCTATCAAAATATCTATAGCATTCTTCACTAAAATAGAAAAAATAATTCTAAAATGTATATGGAACAACAACAACAAAAAGCCCAGATAGCCAAAACAATTATTAGCAAAAAGAACAAAGCGAGAGGCATCACAGTACTGACTTGATTCAAAATACACAATAAAGCTATAGTAACCAAATTAGCACAGTACTGTCTTAAAAACAGGCACATAGGACAATAGAACAGATCAGATAACTCAAATATAAGTTTACACATTAATAGCCAACTCTTTTTCAAAAGTTGCCAAGAGTGTACAATGGGGAAAAGAGACTCTTTAGTTAATGGTGCTGGGAAAACTGGGTAAACCATACTCAGAAAAATGAAATTAGATCAGTATCTCTCACCATACAAAAAATCAAATTCTACAACCCAAAACTCTGACATTACTAAAAAAAAAAAAAAAAGTTGGAGAAAAACTCCAAGACATTGATTTGGGCAAAGATTTTTTTTTCTTTCTTTTTGAGAAGCAGCCTCACTCTGTTGCCAGGCTAGAGTGCAGTAGTGTGATCTCAGTTCACTGCAAACTTCACCTCCCAGGTTCAAATGATTCTCCTGCCTCAGCCTCCCGAGTAGCTGGTACTACAGGCACAGCCACCACACTCAGCAAATTTTTGTATTTTTAGTAGAGACGGGATTTCACCATGTTGGCCAGATTGTCTCAATCTCTTGACCTGGTGATCTGCCTGCCTTGGCCTCCCAAAGTGGTGGGATTATAGGTATGAGCCACGCGCTTGGCCTGGGCAAAGATTTCATGCGTAAGACTTCAGAAGCACAGGCAACAAAAGTAAAAATGGACAAATGGGATTACATCAAGCTAAAAAGCTCCTGAACAGCAAAGGAAACAGTCAACAAAATGAAGAGATAACCCACAGAATGAGAGAAAATATTTTCAAACTACACATCTGACAAGCTATTATCAATAACTAGAATATATAAGGAGCTCCAATAACTCAATAAAGTAAAAAGATAAATAATCCAATTTTTAAATTGGCAAAATGTCAGAATAAACATTTTTCATAAGAAGACTTACAAATCACCAACAGGGCCATTTGTTCTCATTTGAGGTCAACATTCTTACCCCAGTTAAAATTGTTTTCTACCAAAAAGACAGGGAATAATGGATGCCAGTAAGGATATACAGAAAGGGGAACACTTGTATACTATTGGTAGAAATGTAAACTAGTACAGCCACTGTGGAAAATAGTATAGTACTTCCTCAAAAAACTAAAAATAGAACTATCATACGATTCAGGCATTTCACTACCAAGTATATATCCAAAGGAAAGGAAATCAATGTATTGAAGAGATGTCTGCATTCTTATGTTCATTGCAGCACTATTCACAATAGCCAAAAGATGGAATCAACCTAAGTATCCGTCAGTGGATGAATGGATAAATAAAATGTGGTATAGGTGAAGAGCAGTGGCTCACGCCTGGAGGCTGAGGCAGGAGAATCTCTTGAACCCGGGAGGCAGAGGTTGTGGTGAGCCAAGATCGTGCCACTGAACTCCAGCCTGGGTGACAGAGTGAGACAAACAAAAAAAGATGTGGTGTATACATATACAATGGAACACTTTTCAGCCATAAAAAAGAACAAAATTCTGTCATTTGCAGGAACATAGATGGAAATGTTGGTTATTATGTGAAATGAAATAAGCTAAGCACAGAAAGACAAACATTACATGCTTTCATTCATATATGGGAACTGAAAAAAGTGGACCTCATTAAGATAAAGAATAAGTTGATGGTTACCAGAGGCCAGAAAGTGTGGGTGGAAGGGATAATGAAGAGAGATTGATTGATAGGTACAAATATACAATTGGATAAAAGAAATAAGACCTAGTTTTGATAGACCAGTAGGGTGAATACAGTTAATAACAACCTATTGTATATTTTTAAGTAAGTAGAAGAGAATAATTTAAATAGCCCTAGCATAAAGAAAATATACATATTTATAGCGATGGATATTCCAGTTACCCTGATTTGATCTTTACACATTATAGGAATGTATTTAAGTATCACATATACTTTGAAAATATCTACATCTATATGTATCCATAAAGCAAAAGAGGGCATGAAAAGTTTGGCTACTTACATAATGAGGATTTCTGGGTAGAGCAAGTCAGATTTTCCAAGCTGGTGTGAAATGACTTAGGAAACCAAGGAAAGGAGATTGTTTTGGGGCTTTATGGTGGTTAGAAGGTGGGTCCAGGATGAGGGTCCCCATATATATCTCCTGGCTGGGACCTGGAGATATATGAATTTTTCATCAACTCCAATGGCTTTTTTATTGGCTTACCCACCTTCAGGGGCAGAAGGGGAAAAGGGACTGGTGGGCTTGAAAGCTGTAAAAGAAAAAAAAAGTACCTGCAAAACACAAAAATAAATAAAAATGAAAACAAAAAGAAACGGTTGACATGAATGGTGCAGAAAGTACTCAAAAATAGAAAATACTTTTTTTTTCCTCTGAGTAGTTCAGATTGACAAGTGAAGACAGTATTTCTTAGAAATTCAATGTTTGTGGGAGAGAACTGTACAAATCATGGGTGCAAACCTGGACCATAATACTATACATGACTAGATCTTCCTCAATCATCTCTTTATCTCATTCTCTCTACCATTTTTCTTAGGTAACAATATTTTTTATTGTCACTAATAGAAATCCATAGGATATAAAATCCTTTAAAAATAGAATGATGCTTATTCTTTGCCTTGGGAATAAATGTGGGTAATACAAACAGAAGTGCTCAAGTTGAAGAATGCAAGAATAGACAATGAATTTTTTAAAATGCTTATGCATACAGACTGTTGCAAGAATGCATTCAGTTTGGTTGTCAGAAACTGAGAAAGAAAAATAACAGGTAATTAAGAATTAAACGGATAAACATGAGCCTCAAATTACCTCAACATTAAGTAAAATAAAACAACAAGTAACAACAACAAAAACTAAAGCTGTCAATCTTCTAACTTGCACATGTCAGAATTTCTGTAGAATCTTCCAAGCCTTATGAAAGGTGGGGAAAAGATTGCGTCAGCTCACACGAACTTTTCTGGAATGGTTATTGGTTCACATTTGGGGTTGCTATTGTCAAACCAGAATACAGACCTGCTTTGTCAGCTTGAAAACTAAGCTGCAACTCCTGGCCCTGACATGACCTGCAATTACCCTAAACTATCTCTATGATTGCATTACGCCTTTCTTCCTGGCCATAATAAAACCTACCCCTTTCTCCTGGGCTTTAAGCATTTTTCAAGTTACTGGAAGCAAATTCTCCAAGGACCTTTTCCAATCAAGTTTTAAATTCCATAAATTATTTGACTTTCACCATCTTTATTAAAATAAATATTTCACAGTTTGATAGGCCACTATGAGCATCTTTTTCTCATGCTCGGAAAATGTAGCATTTCCAATCCACGTCAGAGAGAGTGAGTAAAATCCCTCTCTTATCAAACACATAGAGTCATTCCTACAAGGCCCACCCATTGACTCTACACCCATGGATTCTTAGAGAGAATTGCTGCCACACAGCGACCACTGCTTAACTAGGGCCACCCGGACAAAGCACCTGTCTTAATCCATCCAGTGTTGCTGTAACAGAATACTTAAACCTGGGTAGTTCATAAGGAAAAGCGTTTTATTTAGCTCATGTTTCCACAGACGGGGAAGCACAAGAAGTATGATGCCTCCATCTACCAGGTTTCTGGTGCAGGCTTTTTGTGCTGCCTCAGAAAAGAAAAGGTCAAAGAAGTAGACATGTTCCAAGAGGCAAACCCAAGGGGAATCCTGGCTTTATAACAACCCACTCTTGTGGGAACACTGCTTCACAAATTAACAGTCTCAGAAGAGGAGGAATGAACTCATCACTTCTGGAGCAGCACCAAGCCTTTTGTGAGGGATCCATCCCCATGACCCTAACACAACTTGTAAGTCCTTACCTCCCAATGCCATAACATGTGGGATCAGATTTCACCATGAGTTTTAATGAGGACAAACTCAAATCATAGCAATGCCTTCCCTGAAAATCATAACTTAAACAGCCAAAAAGACACTTGGACACTGGGGAGAAATGAAAGCCATTAGGTACTTCCAAGCACAGACTAGATACTTAATCATATTAAATGAAGGCCATAAAAACAGGCAGGCAGAGAGTGATAGAGATTTCACATGCATCTTCAACTAGCATGCTGCCAAGAACATTGTTATCCAAATAATTTGTTGAATTATCATTCTATTTTAAATTCTCTCTGTCTTGGATTCCATCTCCTTTTTTCAAAGGCTCATTGAATGCTGTTTTAATTTATATTTTCAAGGGGACATCAGTTCACCATACAATACAAATGTGATATTACAGGTGACTGCAGCTCAAGCTATATTACAAGCAGACTTCTAAAATGCAGGTGGGTAAATTATAGAGAGATAAGTCATTTTTCCTAGAGGTGCCTAAACCTTCAATTTTTCGCTCTCTCTGGTTAAGAAGAGTTTTATCAGAAGCTCCTAGAGATAGTGGTCACAGACCTAAGTTCCAGCCCGGAAGAAGCCCTGTGATAGATGAGCTGCTGTCATGATGTGAAATGAGGATGGAATTTTCTGATTGGTAAAACTACAAAGCAATCTGACCCTAGTAGGTTTCATTTCATTTCACTTGAATCAACATTTATTGAGTCTGATTGTGCTGGACACTGTGCTAGGCACTTCTATGTATGTTTCAGCCCCAAAAGAGCACTGTGATGCTGATATAATTTATCCCACTTTTATGGAATGAAGCCAAGGTTCAGCAATGCTAAATAATTTGCTCAAAGGGAAAAACTGCATTTATTATGCTAAAATGTACCCCTTTCTCCTAAGCTTGGTTTAAGCAGTTTTCAAGTTACTGGAAGCACATTCTCCAAAGACCTTTGCCAATCAAGTTTTAAATTCCATAAATTATTTGAGCTGGAATTTAAACTTAACAACTCCTGATGTCATGTATAAAAATTTTGCTACAAATTAGATACCAATGCCTTGTCACATGCAAAAGAAAACAACAAAAAAAAATTTCTTAGATACCTAGAAACTTTTATAACTGATCTTTACTCCCTAGAAGGATTCATTTTTTATTTGTATAAGTTTATGGGATACAAGTGCAACTTTGTTACATGCCTAGATTGTATATACTTTGTAATTGAGAATTTTCTATATATCCCAACATATATTGATGTCCCCAGTTGGTCTTTCTTTTCTACTATAAGTAGTTATTTCTACCTTGGGTTATTTTCTTTTCAGTTTTTAAGCATAGATTCTTAGACCTCTGCTTTGATTCTGAGCCTCTGTTCCATCTTTAGCAATCTGTTATCAAATCCTATTGATTTTTCTTTAAAATATTGTCTAGTTTCACTATTCTTATATTCATCTTATATTCCTAGCCATCATCGCTAGTCAGAATTACTGCAATTGCCCTTTAATCCATCTTCTTTTTTTGTGGCTTTTCACTTTCCATTAATTGTCACCCCTAGTGCCACCCTAAGGGATACAGAATTTTAGACAAATATTTTTTGTGAGATCCCTATCTGTATAAACCACTGATTAAAACATATTATGGAATTTATGGATTTATGTATAAGTGCATAAATCCATAAATCCATTTAGTGATTAGTGATAGCCCATTTAGTGTTTTAGCAGTGACAAGTTAGAATAATCAGTAGAGAAGAGGCATGCACATAATTTGTTTATTGTGTGATCAGTATATATGAATTTTTTATATATATATATACAATAACCAGGTACTTTCTCTTCCCGTTTAGATTGAGAAAACATCCATTCAGGTCCTTCATTTTCAAATGTTTCATTTTTGGCTAACTTAAATCTCCTGAAACAAGAAAAAGGTAGATAGGGAGGGTGCCAAGGATTTAAAAGCTAACAATTGGGTACTATGCTCATTACCTTAGTGATGGGATCTGTCATACCCCAAACTTCAGCATCATGCAATAATCCAGGTAACAAGCCTCTTCATGTACCTCCTGAATCTAAAATAAAAGTTGAAATTTTTCTTAAAGAAGAAGAAAATAAAAGAAAGCATAGGTCTGGCCTTACACATGCCTGGTCCTCCTGCAAAAAACGAAAACAGTGTCAATGCTGTTACTACTTGTAACACTGTTTCTTCATAAATGATATAGATTTTGCATTGAAGCAATATAGAGTTCCTTACCACCAAATTTCCTGAATACTATTTGCTTAATGCTTGCTACAGCACAACTCAGGATGCTCCATCATCCATTGCACTGCCTGTGAATACCAGCTTCCAATGATTCTTATAGGTTGTTGCTGTGCTTCATTGATTATGCCCACAAATGCAAGTCTTACCCTAAGTACAGAGAAAAATATAAACAATAATTATTTTTTGATAGTGATAATTTATCATTCAGAATTTTATAGCACTAACATTAAAAAAAATGCATCTTCCAACCATGTATTCTCTTGACCTTGTGGGCCCTAATAACTGTATTGCTAGAATGTGATCATTTGCAAATTTTACTGCATACCTGCCTTCTCCATATCAGAGAGGCAGAGAGAGAAGAGCAGTCCCATTTACACAAGGAATGACTGTCTTTCACCTGACATGCTTAATTCTGGGTCTGCATGGTATGTCACTGCACAGATCAGAGGCAAAAAGAACAATGATCAGAAGACCCCATTGGCATTGCAGAACAGCTGTCTGAAAAGCCCTTGAGGAAATACGTACAGCAATCCCCATGGAGTCTGCATAGGGAGTGAGATGACTGTCCTAGTGTCAATAGCAAGAATGAACAGGGAAAAGGTATCTGCCACTATCCCTGCTGTGCTTGAGTGCTGTAGACTAGAGGTGGCAGCTGGGAGGACCACAGCCATGTGATATATGGGCCCAGATACATGGCTCAAGCCCAAGGGCAAATGGTAGATCATGGGCCGCCTAGAGGCCCAAATTTGTCCCATGTCCAATAAAAGGAAGAATCACCCAAATTCAAAAAGTTAGTTATAGTTTGGCAGCCTAATCTCCAGTGATTCCGTGAAAAAAATTATTACACTGGCCAGAGGCATTATTTGCTCTCCTGGATACCCTCCTAGAACTGATGCACAGCTATGGTGTTCTGAGTGAGTAATTATCTCAGGGTTTCTCAAGACAACTGGCTGACTCTGTCCTTGGGTATAAAATTTGTAAAATGTCCTCAAGGGGAGAAATCACTGGAGGCCCAGACCAGGCTTATGGCACCATGATCTGGTCTCAGGGAAATCTGCTTGATGGCATTGCCAGCCATAGATGGCTCCAGGTACTAGACAGGAAATATGAACATTTCGTGGAAGGCACTCCACAGTATAGGGATACCCTATACTTGAGGCCTTATGGGCAGGGGCCTACCTGCCTAAGTTTAAGAGTGATAATGCCCTCCCTACCCAATATCATTTCCAGACAAAATTCCTAAGGCATTGTTCATTCTAGAACTCATAAAATCTTGTTACTGTCTATCATATCTATCATATACAAACTCTTCTAATTTACCTTTCCTTTTATAGCATAATCTGGCCTCATAATCTTTATGACCAACTTCTCTCTGTTCTCCAATTCACATTCTCTTTGGTTAACCAAGTTTGGTCACATCTTACATGTTCATTTCAACCTACATATCTCTGTTCACATTCCCCTTTTTTTGTTTGAGATGGAGTTTAGCTCTTGTTGCCCAGGCTGGAGTGCAATGGTGTGATCTTAGCTCACTGCAACTTCTGCCTCCTGGATTCAAGTGATCCTCCTGCCTCAGTCTCCCAAGTAGCTGGGATTACAGGCATCCACCACCATGCCCAGCTAATTTTTTGTATTTTTAGTAGAGACATGGTTTCACCATGCTGGCCAGACTGGTCTCAAACTCCTGACCTCAGGTGATCCACCTTCTTCAGCCTCCCAAAGTGCTGGGATTATAGGTGTGAGCCACAGTGCCTGGCCATCTTCCACTTTTCCATTGCAAACATACACAGTCTATCTATTGCTAATAACTCAGCTCAAGTCTTAAGTCTTCTGTGAGTACATTAACTTACTGTTTTTTCCATTTTTGGCATTGTGCAGTTTTTAAGTCGCTGCTAGTCAGTTTAGCATAAAGCTGTTTCCCTTTTCTTTTCTTTCTGTATCTGTGCATATTAGTCATAAATGACTTAAATTGTACATTTATTGGTGGCTGGAGATATGTAATATATTTTCTGGAGTCACCTCAGTACTTTGAAAACTATGTGATGATTAATTCCAATGAAATAATGTATTACCAACCCAAAGCTGAACTTGGCCACTTTGTTAAAATAAGATATTTCTTCTTTAGGAGTCTTGGTCAAAAGAAGTGATTGAGAAAATGGCAAAATTGGGCATGGTGGCTCACGCCTGTAATCCCAGCACTTTGGGAGACAAAGAAAGGTGGATCACCTGAGATCAGGAGTTCGAGACCAGCCTGGCCAACATAGTAAAACCCTGTCTCTATAAAAAAATAATATAAAAATAAAATAAATTTGTGGTGGCGAAAATGTCAAAATCAGAGGACATGATAAAAGGAGAAAGTAAAATTTAAAGAATAGTGAAAAGAAAAAAAAAGAAAAAGATGGTTTTTATGCCTACCACTTCAAAATATATTTCATCTAAGGGGTTAGTCAGGTCTTTATGTTTCTCTGGAGAGGTCAGATGATACATGAAATGAAATCACTTAACTGTGATTTCCTGAAGACATATAATGCCACAGAGGGCACTTTAAAAAATAACGTCAGGTCCTTATTAAGTGTGTTAGAAAATGAATGGTAGACCTATAGGTTGATTCAGCAAAGCTGAAAGAAAACACAAAAATCTTTACAACTTCTCTACCTGTCTTTACTTCAGTAATTGCATTTTAAGGCAAATGCCAAAAGATAAAATATAATATTTTATTTTAAAAATTATATCTATTGTGAATTTGAGACCTGTTGTTCCTAAAATTTTCAAATATATACAAGCAAAAGAATAATAAAATAAACCACAAATGTATCACTTGTTCAAGTTGTAATTATCAACTTGTGGCTATTTTTGTGTCCTCACTACTTCCTATGTCCCATCTTCCAGCCAGATTGTTTTAAAGCAAATTTTTGACATCAAATAATTTTATGCAAACACTTCCATATGTACCTCTAAAATAAAATTCTTCCTTTACCAAAAAAAGTCATTACACACACACACACACACACACACACACACACAAACACACACACACACACACACACAATTTCCTTAAGACCATCAAATAACCAGTGTTCACATTTTCTAAATTTTGTTATAATTTTTAATATTTTGTATATTTGAACTAATGTCCAAACAAAGCCCATATGTTGGATTTGCTAATAGTCACTGATGTTAGTCGATAAGTTCCTCACTGCATTTCCTGTTTTTTTTTTTTTCCTTGCAAAAACTTACACATATCTTGTAATCTTCTCACAGTGCAATTTACTGATTTCATATGTTCCTATGGCTCTAATTTAAAGATATAGGTCCTTTCATGTTTTAGGGCTTTTCTTTTTCTTTTTTTTTGTTTTTTTTTTTTTTGCAAAGCTGCTTCATAAGTGGTGCTGCATTTTTCCAAAAGTAGGTACAGTAATCCAAACTTACACACTGGATAAATGTTCCAAGGCCCTCAGTGGATGCCTGAAACCACAGATAGCACCAAACTCTATATATACTATGTTTTTTCTATACAGACATACATGCATACCTATAACAAAGTTTAATTTATAAATTAGACACAGTAAGGGATTAATAACAAAAACTGGTAATAGAATAATTACAACAATATACTGTAATAAAAGTTATGTGAATGCAGTCTCTCTCTCTCTGTGTCTGTCTGTCTGGCTGTCTGTCTCTCTCTCTCAAAATATCTTTCACTACATTCATCTATTTTCAAACTGCCATATACTGAGAGTAACTAAAATCAGGGGAAGGGAAACCTTGAGTAGGAGGGTACTACAGCACTTAGTGACTTACTGTCTGGTTTTATTTCTACCATGTTAGCAGCCATTGATAATCATTGCCTGGATCAATACATTCCATGGGGGTTGCAAATGGTACATTTTAAATTCTATCATTCTCCACTTATTAGTTAGAATATTTTTTAAAGTAGAAATGTCTCCTCATCACCTACACCAAAGTAATAGTTCTATCAGTAAAGGTTATATGAATATTGGATGGTTTCCATTTATTAACCCATTTTTATATAAAGAATTTTATGAATACCTCCAATAATGATCAAAGAGATTTTTCACACCATTGGGAGCTCACAGATTTAAATACATTCATGTACCGTATGACAACTTTTCAGTTAAGGACTGATGGCATATACAATGGTGGTCCCTTAAGATTATAATGAAGCAGAAAAATTACTGTCATCAAGTGATGTCATAGCCATCATAACATCATAGCCCAATAGCCTATACAAATGTCCCATTGTTTTATTTTTTATACCATATTGCACTGTGCCTTTTTTTTTGGATATGTTTAGATACACAAATATTTACCTTTTGTTACAATTGCCTATGCTATTCAGTACAGTAACATGCTGTACAAGTCTGTAGCCTAGGAGCAATTGGCTATACCACATAGCCTAGGTGTGGAGCAGGTTATACCACCTTGGTTCATGTAAGTGCACTCTATGATGTTCACATAACAACAAAATCATCTAACAGTGCATTTCTCAGAACCTGCCCTTGTTGCTGAGCAATGCATGACTGTATACTTAACACATTTTAAGCTATTCCAGTTATCATCCTTATGGTCCCAATTTTGGTTAATGGGAGCCTATTCAAGTTGGCTTTTGCAACTGTTGACAGAATTATAGCAGTCTTCAATAGCATCTCTTTTTTTTTCTGGCATAACAAGACATTCTAGACTCACTTTTTGTACTCCTAGCTCCATACGGAGAAGCAGCCATTTTTCTAGGAAAGACTTTTTTTTAAATACAAAATGCCATATAGAGATCACAACTTGGATGCTAGACATGCTCATTGTTCCTGGGTTTGTCCTTGTTTCTAGACCTTATAGGTGAACAGAACTAGGAAAGATATGTGTAATTATGTATAATTATATGTATATTATAAACATATTTTACAAATATATAATCTTGTATATTATAAATACATAAACTGTGTGCATTATATATTTATATTATCATATATTATCATAAGTATTATAAGTATACATACATATTTTTAAATCCAAAAATTATTGTAATATCCTCCCAATACTTGACATTCAAATTCCAGAATACATGGGTTTTGCTTATTGTCATTAATCTTATATGTCTGACTTTTCTTCCATGCCATGAACCATGAGTCAGTCTTAACAAGTTTGCTTATCTTATATCATACACAAATTCTTCAAAAATAGCAAAGGCAACACTACCACAAAAAATATAATTACTGCAAACGTAGCTTTAAAGTCAAATTATTGTGTTTTATAGTCATAGGAATAGTTTTTCTTTGAATATTTGATTGTATCACCTCAATATACATTTGTTCATTTATCTCATTTGCATTTCAATTTTTTTATATTTAATTTTAATTAGAATTATGTGATTATAACTACATTATCCAAAGTCAAATTGATAAAACAAGATGTACTCAAAGATAATATTAGTTCTATCTCTATTTCTTCCAACCCAATTTTTCTTCCTACTCTTACAGGAAAGTTTTTATTTTAATGTTATATCTACTATCCTACCTAATGCTAGCAAACATAAAAACACACCTTTATCTGCCTTGCCATGGAGTAGTGGAATCTACTCCAGAGTATTGTATAGAGTTTTGCTGTCCAAAATGGCAACCATCAGACACATAGACTATTTAGGTTTAAATTTGCAATTATTAAATTTTTTTAAATTCAATTCCTCAATCTTACTTGTTTCATCATGCTTGATCTAGTGACTACTGGTGCAGAATGTTCAACTTGCCAAAACAAAGATTAATGTCGAAACATCAGATATGGTCACTCCTTGAAGAAATCAAGCAATGAATCTCAGCCAGTTGATGACAATTTTATTAGATTCAACCTCTTCCATCCCAGAAATTCAAAATTCATCCTGATGAAGATTAACAGGTGATTTGGATAGAGTTTCATCTTTCCTTCCCGTAGTTGTCAACTCTTTGAAGACATATGAAGCCACCAAGGGCACTTTAAACTAAAAAATAAGGTCAAGTCCTTAGTAAGTGTGTTAAAAAATGAATGGTAAGCCTGTAGATTGATTCAGCAAAGCTGAAAGCAAACACAAAAATATTTACAATGTTTGAGCTACTTACATAGGATCCTACTAAATAATTCCTTGAACCAAAGACCTGCTTTCTATCCAAAGATGGGCAGCTGTGGTCAACAACTATGGAGCCTACTATGGCCTATCACATACTACATTATTGAGAAACAACTTGCATGATAGATCAGTGGACTGACTTTTTGAAAGCTTTGCTGAGACACCAGTTTAAGGATAATATCCTGGGTGAATGGAGTACAATCCTTCAGCATGAAGTCCACCTCAAATTAATGGCCACTGTATGGCACAATGTCTACAAAAGTGGAAATACCGAAGTCCAGGAATCAAGATGGTTGAAACAAGAATGGCTCATGCTAGTTCATGGTGAGTCACTTGAGGATTTTGTGCCTTTATATTCCCACAATTTTGTCTCTGAGAGTTTGAAATTCTTGGTTCTAAGACATGGAATGCTTCTATCAGGAGAAACACTAATATTCCTATTAAACTTAAAGCTACCATCCTGGCAGTGGATGGTAACAAGGATCATCATAAGGATATTACATTACTGCTGGATAATGAGGGATGCCGGAACAGAGAGGAATATATTTGGTAATCAGGTGATTTACTGAACATCATTTCATACTTGCATGCTCACTTTTAATTTATTTTTATTTTTTTTATTGTACTTTAGGTTCTGGGGTACATGTGCAGCTCATGCAGGGTTGTTGCATAGGTACACACATTGCAAGGTGGTTTGCTGTCTCCATTCCCCCTTCATCTATATCTGACATTTCTCCCTGCCTTATCCCTCCCCACCCCCTGCTGTTCTTCCCCTGTCCCCTATCCAACTGACCCTAGTGTGTTACTCCTTTCCCTGTGTCCACATGTTCTCATTATTCAACACCTGCCTATGAGTGAGAACATGTGGTGTTTCGTTTTCTGTTCTTGTGTCAGTTTGCTGAGAATGATGGTTTCCAGATTCATTCAAGTCCCCACAAAGGACATGAACTCATCATTTTGTATGGCTGCATAATATTCCATGATGTATGTGTGCCACATTTTCCCTTTCCCGTCTATCATCAATGGGCATTTGGGTTGGTTCCAGGTCTTTGCTATTGTAAACTGTGCCACAGTGAACATATGTGTGCATCTGTCTTTATAATAGAATGATTTATAATCCTTTGGATATATACCCAGTTATGGGATTGCTGGGTCAAATGGAATTTCTACCTCTAGATCCTTGAGAAATCACCACACTGTCTCCCACAGTGGTTGAACTAATTTACACTCCCACCAACAGTGTAAAAGTAAGAAAAGTACAGCAACTAGAGCCTGATTAAGGGCATAATAGCTAGAGGCTCAGAGATAAAAAGGACTTGGTTTATACTAACAGGCAAGGCAGCTACACCACAAAAAGTTATTGGTGTCTACGGCCATACCACCCTGAACACACCTGATCTCATCTGATCTTGGAAGCTAAGCACTGTCAGGCCTGGTTAGTACTTGGATGGGAGTCTGCCTGGGAATACCGGGTGCCATAGGCTTTAAAAAACAAACAAACAAAAGTGCTCGGTGAGAATGATGGGAGAATAAGTGGAAGAGAAAAGAAATGAAAAATGTCAATAATTTCCTTAGTTTCCACGTGTAAGTAAGATCATACAGTATTTTTCTTTCTATGCCTGGCTTCCTTCACTCAATATAATGCACTCTAGCTTCATCCATGTGGTCACAAATGACAGAATTTCATGTTTTGTTAAGGCTGAATAGTATTTCAGTGTGTATTACACAGCACAGTAATTACAGTTAATAATAATGTATTGTATATTTCACAATAGCCAAAAGAGGATTTAAAATTTTCTCACCACAAAGAAGTGATAAATATTTGAGGTGATGGAAAAAAATACTAATTTCCTGGGAAGCAACTGCAGCCCCGAGCACTGCATTTTGTCATACTAGCTTTCATCTTACGAAATTCCCCAGAAATCGGAGCCAACCAAAATCACAGAGAAGCTATCGGTGGACAGAGGAAACTTAATGAGAGAAGCAAATACATATAAGTGGTGCCAAGGAGTAGATGCTACAGATATTGTTGGCATATTGCCCACATCCCATTTACTAGGCCAGTGCAACCATCTTCCAGCTGTGGTTAATTTTGGCTTTTATTTTATTTCCAACTTTAAAGTTCAGGGGTCCACGCGCAGGGTGTGCAGGTTTGTTACATAGACAAATGTGTGCCTTGGTGGTTGCTGCACAGATCATTCCATCACCCAAGTATTAAGCCCAGCATCTATTAGCTAATCTTCCTGATCCTCTCTTTGTCCCAATCTCTCACCCTCAGACAGGCCCCAGTGTGTGTTGTTCCCCATCTCCATGTGTCCATGTGTTCTCATCATTCAGTTTCCACCGATAAGTGAGAATGCATAGTATTTGGTTTTCTGTTCTTGTGTTAATTTGCTAAGGGTAGTGGCCTCCAGCTTCATCCATGTCCCTTCAAAGGGCATCATTTCATTCCATTTAATGGCTGCATAATATTTCATGGTGTTTATGTGCCACATTTTATTTATCCAGTCTATCATTGATGAGCATTTAGGCTGATTCATGTCTTTGTGTGAATAGTGCTGTAATAAACATACAGGTACATATATCTTTATAATAGAATGATTTATATTCCTTTGATTATATATGCAGTAATGGGATTGCTGGGTCACATGGTATTTCTACCTCTAGGCTGAGAACCAAATGAACTCCCATACACAATTGCCACAAAAAGAATAAAATATCTAGGAATAGGGCTAACAAGGTAAGTGAAGGACCTCTTCAAGGAAAACTACAAACCACTGGCCAGAGAAATTAGAGATGACACAAACAAGTGGGAAAACATTTCATGCTCACAGTTAGAAAAAATCAATATCATGAAAATGGCCATACTGCCCAAAGTAATTTGTAGATTTATAGATTCAATGCTGTTCCCATTAAACTACCATTAAAATTCTTCACAGAATTAGAAAAATCTATTTTAAAATTAATATAGAACAACAAAGACCCTCAATAGACAAGGCAATCTTATGCAAAAAGGAAAAAACTGGAGACATATGCTACCCTACTTCAAATTATATTGCAGGGCAACAGTAACCAAAACAGCATGATACTGAAACAAGAACAGATACATAGATGAATGGAACAGAATAGAGAATCCAGAAATAAGACCACACACCTACAACCATCTGATCATCGACAAACCTGACAAATACAAGCAATGGGGAAAGGATTCTCTATTTAATTAATTGTGCTGGGAAAACTGGCTATCCATATGCAGAAAATTGCAGCTGTACCCCTTCCTTATTCCATCTTGATTATCAAAGTTCAAGTCAAGATGGAGTAAATACTTAAGTGTAAAACTTTAATTTATTAGAACTCTAGAAAACCTAGGCAATACCATTCAGGATATAGGCATGAGCAAAAATTTAATGATGAAGATGCCAAAAGCAATTGCAACAAAAGCAAAAATTGACAATGGGATCTAATTAAAGAGCTTCTACACAACAACAACAAAAAAAACAACACAACACAAAACAATTAACAGAGTAAACCAACAAACTACAGAATGGAAGAAAATTTTTGCAATCTATCCATCTGACAAAGGTCTAATATCCAGAATCTATAAGGAACTTAAACAAGTTTAAAAGAAAAAGCTAACAACCCCATTAAAAAGTGGGCAAAGGACATGAACAGACACTTCTCAAAAGACAACATGCATGCAGCTAACAAACATTAAAAAAAGCTCAACCTCACTGATCATTAGAGGAATGCAAACCAAATCCACAATGAGATACCACCTCACACCAGTCAGAATGGCTATTTTTAAAAAGCCAAAAAACAACAAATGCTGATGTGGTTGTGGAGAAAAAGGAAAGCTTTTACACTGTTAGTGAAAGTGTAAATTAGGTCAACCATTGAGGAAGACAGTGTGGTAAATTTTGGCTTTCAATGGTTCACACCTCTGGCTTTCTTCAGAGAATTTCCCTTGGCTGTTGGGAATCAACTCATGCAGAAATGCCTTGGAACTGAAGCACTTACTCCTGTTAGGATTGGGCTATAACCAATGACTGCAAGTGGGTATAATATCTTAGTCTCCCCATTGCCGCCTCTGGTGAGACGACCTCTGTAGTGTAATTCATGCTCCAGAGTACTCCACAGTATCACAATTAGGCATTAACTTCCAAAGAAGTTGTATCTTTGCCTGGCTTTTTACCCATGCACTGGTTTGTTTTCCTAATTCCCTTGCAACTTTCCCCTAAATAAATCCTCAGTGGATCACACGCAAAACAATTCCCCATGTGAGGTTTTGTTTCTAAGAAGCCCAAATTAAAATGTTATTCACAATAGTTTTGGTATCACTATTATGAGTCCTTTGTGTTTCTATGTGTCCATGTATGTGTGTAGTTCTGAGTGTAATAGTATTCAGCTAGTTAGTAGTTTTGTGATATTTTAATTCTTATAATTCCAAGTGTCATCATAATGGAAATCTTGATGTGGAGGAAAGTGCATACAGTAAGGCAGCAGAGGTTTAAATATACATGGTGACTCATGCCTGTAATCCCAGCAGTTTGGGAGGCTGAGGTGGGCAGATCGCAAGGTCAGGAGTTTGAAACCAGCCTGGCCAACGTGGTGAAACCCTATCTCTACTAAAGATACAAAAAATGAGCCAGGCATGGTGGTGCATGCCTGTAATCCTAGCTACTCGGGAGGCTGAAGCAGAAGAATTGCTTGAATCTGGGAGGCAGAGGTTGCAGTGAGCTGAGATCGTACCACTGCACTCCAGCCTGGGTGATGGGCTGTCTCAAAAAATTTAAAAATAAATAAATAAAAATTTTAATTGGAAATAGTATGACTTCATGACATATTTTTTTCTTGAAACACTTTATGAATCATATTCCCTAGCTCTGTCCATTGAAAAAACCTATAATTTATGACAAACCCAGCAGAAGAGTTCACAAGTTGTCTTGAAAATATAATTTTCAACTAAAAGTTACCAGGTATCCTTGAAATTATGGCTGATTTTAAATCTATGGTAGGAACTACACAAGATGAGCCTGAAACATCTTGTCATAACAGATAGCAGGGCAATTATCAAATTGCCTTGGTATTTGTAGGATCAATCCCAATAAGGCTGGCAAAAATGGGTAATTTTATAAGGATCTCAGCACTCTGGAAGACTGAGGTGGTTGGATCACCTGAGGTCAGCAACTGTCTTGAATACCAATACATCAGATATGTTAAAATCTATGAGTTAATAATAATACTAAAACAAAGAACAACAGCAAACCATCCTAATTGTTCAGTGGTAGACACTGCTGGTAAATCAGTTCCTCAGATTTAAAATTGATAAAGTGAAAAAAATCAGGTGTTGGCTTAATCAGTTTGGGCCACACAGTACTATAACAAAGTACTGTAGACTGCGTGGCTTATAAGCAACAGAAATTTACTTCTTACAGTTCTGGAGGCCGGACAACCAAGATCAGGGTGCAGCATGGTCCAGTTCTGGTGAGGGCCCTCTTCCAGTTTGCAGACAGCTGACCTTTCATCGTAACCCCACATGGCAGAAGGAGGACAAGAGGGCTCTCAGTGATGCCTTTCATATGGGCCCTAATCCATTCATGAGAGTGACACCCTCAGGACCTAATTATTTCCCAAAATCCCCACCTCTTAATACTATCTCATTGGAGAGTATGATTTCAACCATTTAGCTGTAGGGGGACACAAACTTCAGTCCATTGCAGGTTTATCTTACCCTTCTTTCTATTCAAATTATACAACTGAATAATGAAACATTTACTAAAGAAAAGTTTATCTATAATAGAACTATTCCAACTAATAAAAAAAAATTAGAGACTTGATATATGACCATTTTCAAACCCTACTGAATCCAGACAATCATCAATTGCAGTTAGCATCGTTGAAAAGGAACCACCACGCATGTTGCAACTCCTGATAGAATAACACAATACTATGCATGAATTACCTTCAGCAAAACTTTACTGAGTCAGTTCAAGCCCTTCTAACCACCAGTATACTGGGAATATGGAAAAAGAGAAATTCAGATTGTGGGAAATATTGTACAACAAATTAATGAATGGAGAGGGAAACTATAGATTAAAATATACACAAGAGGATTTTGTGGCCTATAGTCCCAGTACTTTGGGAGGTTGAGGTAGGTGGATAACCTGAGACCAGGAGTTACCAGCTTGGCTAACATGGTGAAACCCCGTCTCTACTAAGAATACAAAATTAGCTGGGTGTGGTGGTATGTGCCTGTAATCCCAGCTACTCCGGAAGCTGAGGCAGGAGAATCGTTTGAACTGGGAGGCGGAGGTTACAGTGAGCCAGGATCGTGCCATTGCACACCCAGCCTGGGTGACAAGAGTGAAATTCTGTCTCAAAAAAAAAAAAAGACCATTTTGTTTTATAAGGTGACTTAGGGAACCTAGAAAAAAAGTAGATATTTAATATGTGAATGAAATAGATGAAGCAATCATGACCACAAAAACCATCATTATCATCAGTATCTGATTCAAAATTATATATTATAATTAAAACATAGAAAGTCATTCAAAAGAGCAAAAATATACTATCTTCTAATTTTACATAGGAAATATTGGGAAAAAACTATAATAATTTTGATTTTAGTACTTTTTGTAATATAATATTAAAAGGACACTTATCTTTCTTATCATTACAAATAGAAAGACAAAATAGTTCAGACATGGTGGGTTTACACCTGTCATCCCAGCACTCAGTGAGGCCTGGGTGTGAGGATTGTTTAAGCCCAGGAGTTTGAGACCCACAAGGGCAACATAGCAAGACCACTTCTTTACAAAATAAAAAACTAAAAAATTAGCTGAGCATGGTGGCATGCTCCTGTAGTCCCAACTTCTTGGGCAGCTAAGGCAGGAGGGTTGTTTGAGCCCATGAGGTCAAGGCTGCAGTGACTACTATCACGCCACTGAACTCCAGCCTGCGAGACAGAGCAAGACTCTATCTTCCTAAAAAACAAGCCCAAAAACAAACAAAATAGATTCCATACGACAGAATGGTTTTTAAAAATAAGAAAAGAAGTGGGGTCTTCCAGCTAAAAAATGGCAGATCAAATTACACATGCTTGCTCCCTCCTGAGATCCTACTGAAATAACAGAAAAATAATTTTAAAATATGAATCCACAAGGACGAAGAATTCTAGTATAGTAGAATAGACAATGATGTCAAAATTTTGGAAAATGGCAAATGACGAGTAGAAGCTGTCTTGGCTGAATGATGAACCTGAAATTTAAGCTCCCACCAGAAGAAATCAAAGGAAATCAGCTAACTCAAAAACACAATCCAGTATGAGTAGGAGTAGAAAGATCCATACCTCTGAATGGGAGGAGAAACAGAGCTAAAAGCAAGATAAATAACTGAATGTCTACAAAAATGTCACTATTCCCATCCCTACAAAGACTCCACCTCCTGCCTGACATAGCCCAGGTTTCCACCAGTTTCCATTTTCAACATAAGCCTAAATAATTTTCAGGAGAATTATTCTCCTGAGAAATGGGACTTAGATATATCTATACTTGAGGAAATCAGATTCTACAGCTGTTCTCAGTAAGAGAATTAGGTTGGTGTGGTCTACTGCTTCGTAGGCTGAAACAGAAGTCATGTAATTAAATTTTAATTTGACTTTTGATCCTTGGGAGATTATTTAAAATTAGCTTTAAAATGTACCACAATCAATCACTAATTTCAAAGTCATTGGTTATGTAGATAGTTGCCTGCCATACACCAGGCAGTTCAATTAAAGATGGTAGAAATGGTAAAATCTGTTGAAGTAGATCATAGACGTCACAAAACTAGGTATGTTCTGTCACAAATTATTGGCTCATCTACTTGTCCAGTTTTCTAGCTAACTTTTAGGAGACTGTTAAAAGCATTTCTGAAGTTATATAAGTTAATTAGGTGAAATGTTCATGAGTTAATGAGGAAGTTACTGTGTTAAGACACAGATGCATAAACCCTTGCCCAAGGGCAAGGTTTCAGACTGATTCAAATGCACGTTTGTGGCTGTATGTAGGAAGAGAAGGAAACTGTGGAACAGTAGAGAAGGAAGTAGTTGGGAGGGCTTGGTCATGAAAGCAGTCTTGGAGAAAGCTGCCAGTCTATTCTGGAGACTGGTATAGCCAGGACAAGCTGGGGCAAAGGGACTGATCTGCAGATAAAGAGTTCACAGATGATTCACTGTGAATCTGTAAAGCATGTCTGTCGGATAAAAGATTAGGTGAGCATTCCAGGCAGGACAAGAACAGGGATGGGAAGGCGAAACACACCAAGCTTTTCTTGCCCTATAAAGGCAAAAATGCTTATGGAATTAAGCTGATAAAAATCCCTTAACCTCATATATAAAATTCAACTAGCTAATAATAAGAAAGCCCTTTATAATCTCAAGTATATTGAGCAAATTATGTATAAATAATTCATCAAGAAAAAGAAACCAAGCAAGTAGCTTTTCTTGAGATAACACAATGTTTCCTGTGGTGAAGACTACTACTGTTGACCAGACTCCCATTAGTATCACCAGTACAATTCTTAATCTTAAAATAAATGCAAAAATAAGACACCTGAAAGAAAATAGTGTTAAGACAGATCAATTACAGTGAGTTCTGTAGGGTGCTGAAATGTTTGATTGCTGTGGAGTTCTCTGTTGCTCTGTATCCTCATGTGTAAAACGGTAAAATGGTATATTATAATTTGGTATGTATCTCCTAAGATTGCCAACAGAGTCAAAACAAATAACGCAAGCAGAGAAGACACATCTGATGCCCCACAATACCTTCCTCTGCTTAGGCAGAGTTCAGTATTTTTGGCAGAGACATTTGACTTACAAAGCCTAAAAATATTTACTGTTAAATGTGTTAACCCCTGATCTAAATCAATAATACTAAGTACCTGCACTTTAGGGACACATCTAGCACCTAAAATTCTAAATCGTCCCTACTTAACCTTAGCAAGAATAGCAGGCTGAACGCAGGATAAAAGCTTATTTAATTAATCTAGAGACTACATTATCTTAAAAATAATTACTACTTGAAATGTGTAGTCTAGAGGATGTACTATTCATTAGGTTTCCAGATTCAAGTATGGAAGAATTCAGAGGCCAGAAAGTCACATCCCTTTACTCCTCTGCCTTATTTCTCCATGGCATTTTCCTACAGAACGGTAATTTGAAATGTGGGTCTTGGTCACGTTGGTCACAGTTTTGCATCTTATTTGTCAAGGTTCTACAGAGATATAGAACCAATGCAACATATGTAGATTACATGAAGAGATTTATTTTAGGAATTGGCTCACATGATTTTGAGGGCCAAGAAGTCCAACTATATGTCCTCTGAAAGCTAGCAAGCGCTCTGCAAGCTAGAAAACAAAGAATGCTGAGAATGTAATTACGTCAGAGTCCAGAGGCCCAAGAATCAGGAGCTCCAGTGTTAAAAAGCAAAAGGAAATGGATGTCCTAGCTAAAAAGGAAAGAGCAGATTTACTTCCTATGTCTTTTCATCCTATTCAGGCCCTCAATGGATTGGATGATGCCTTCTCTTATTGGTGACAGTGATTTTTACTCAATCTGCTGATTCAAATGCTTATCTTTTCCAGAAGTACCATCACAGAAACACAGAGAAATGCTTCATCAGCTATCTGGCTATCTCTTAACCCAATCAAGTTGATACATAACCTTCACAGTAACTTAAATATAACTACTGTTAAAGCATTTGTTCATTATGTTATAAAGTAATCTTTGGGAATCTATGGTTACGGCATTTTACTTGACTCTACCTACATGGTGATAATTTGACCATGCTAGCACATTAGAGAAGCATAGGTTGTATTTCTACTTGTAATAAAGTAGTCTTGCATCCAATTATGGAGAAAATTTATCTTTCCTGGTAAACTCTCATACTTTTGTTTTTAGTGTGAAGAAAATTATAAAATTATTCACACTTGCTTATTTGATTAGGCATATAGTGAGACAGAAGGATCAATAACCTAGAAACAGAGAGCTTGCTCACCCAAAGTCCCCCCCCCAACTCCTCTTAGAAATTCAAACCCAATGCCCATAAGGTAGCCAAATGCTAGCTACTTGCAAACTGCTAGCAACAGTTGCTTCACCAACAAAACTGCTTTTATTTTCGTCTCCAAGAGAGAGCGCAATAATGAAGCAGTGTTCCTTGTCAGGAGCAAGACCTTATGGTGTGTCCAAACGGACCCAGACCATGTGCACCACTGCACAGAATGCTATGACCACAGGGATGCGCTGACCTTTCTGCACACGAGGTACAGCCAGAATCTAGTGATACTGCTTTCTCTCCAGAGCTCCTTTGCTGGGAAACTCAGAGCTAAATTCTGTGCTCAAAAGCCCTCATAATTATAATGCAATTATTTCTATATGTATTATGGTTCTTATTTTTGCTTTTAAAAAAAATCACTTAATGGTTCTATTATGCCTATTATTATAAGCCACTCAAATCTTTTGGGGACAGTAAATAGAGTATAAATAATACTGAAGGAAAATTTTAAAATCCCAAGTTTCAGAATCAACATTGGGAAGGAGAATCACCAATCAATTAGGGACAACAATTTTAGATATTACAGAAGTGAAAAATAAACTTTAAATGTGTTTGAAAGAAATAAAAGTAAAAATAAAACATAAATCCCTTATCTTTATCCAGCATGTGCTTTGCATTTTGGAGAACATGAAAAGCAATAATCACTACTCAAAAGGAGATATCAGTATCAACTGGAAGATGAAGAATGCACATTTTAAAAACTTGAGAATACGTTAAGACTAACTTTTACAGCTTGATTGTCTGAAACAAAAGATGTCTATTGTAGAGATTTCAAAAAAGGGAGTTCAATATAAATAGAATTGGTCCGAGAAGGCTTCATCTACAGAGTGAGATATTCCAATAAATGACCCTTTTGAAGCCAAGAGTTTCCCAACCCGTGTGCCATGCAGATCCCTCTTCCCTCAGGGCAGCTGGGCAGGGCATGAGGTGGCAAGAACATCATCTGGCTGGGAGCAGCCTGCTCTAAGCTTCTGATTGTCCTCTGTTCTACCCTAATGAGTCATGCCACAAACAGTTATCATTTTCCTTGTATGAAAAGCAGTCTTGTGATTGGTTGTAGGGGAAATGGAGCTATTTTACTATATTAATTTCAGCTTCTTCTCTCTGATTCCATTTCATTAAACTTCTCTTAAACTAAATCCAGCTAATCTGAATCTTTCTGGCTGAACTGTTGACTTTGCAAATAATTTCCCAGTTTACAATCTGATCAAATCAATCACTGTGCCTCTTTGTTAGAAGCAATTTTGGCCAACTAGATAGTTTATTAGTTAATTATCTGTGGATATTCAGTAGTTATATTTTAGTTGATAGTTGTGTCCATGAAAAGTATCCCTTTTCTTCCCACCACTATATAGGCGAGCTTACTTTGCATGACAATTGACATGACTATGAATATTCTGCACTGTACATGTGTGCATCTCAGAATCACATCTGATATCATGAAAAAGAGGAAAATATAGTTTGATTTACAATCATTAGGCTTCTACCTTCACATTTGCCCATTCAGACACAAGTTCAAACATTTTCACTGAATGAATTTTGAATCATTTTTCTAACCCAAATGGTGTTTTTACATTAAAAAATTAAGTCTGTGAGAACCAAAATTTAAAAATTCCAAATGTTCATAATGAATGATGTAAAGAATCTTCTGTTGCAAGTAAGATAAAATTATTGACAACAATGTAGTAAGAGAAAATGGGGAAATTAGGAAAAGAAAATAAGAAAATGTATGCTGCAACAAGGATCTGAGTGCCAAAGCCTTCAGTGGCAAGGAAGAGACCTCTAGATGTAGCTTTCTAGAATATCATTCAGCCCATCAGGTATATGACAATGACCCTTCAAAACAGAACTCAGAAACAGCTTCTAGCTGTGGTTGCCTGGCTGACCCCTCTGTTCTCTCCCCGTGAATGCTGCTGAGGTTCATGACCTACACTACCCAAGGGCAGAAGTGCTTTTGTTTCTTTGCTTATTTTAACATGAATATTTTGTATCTTAAAACAGCAACAACAACAAAAAATACACATCATGTTTGCAATTAACTCCAACTTCCAATAAGTGAATTTTCTATAGCCAATAGAAAATACCTACTCTCAATTATTCAGATGTTATGAGTTTCTTATGCCTACAAAAGTCTATATTAGGGGATGACAAACATTTTCTGTAATGGGTCAGATAGTAAGTATTTAGGCTTTGCAGGTCTTATGGTTTCTATGGCAACTATACATCTTTGCTGTTGTAGGGCGAAACAATCATAAACACCACATAAACAAATGAACATAGCTGTATTCCAATAAAATTTTATGTCTGGACACTGATGTTAGCATTTGACATAATGTTGGTCCCAGTGTGGTGGCTCATGCCTGTAATCCCAGCACTTTGGGAGGCCGAGGTGGGTGGATCACAAGGTCAGGAGTTTGAGACTACCCTGTCCAGTATGGTGAAACCGTGTCTCTACTAAAAAATACAAAAATTACCCAGGCATGGTGGCACATACTTGTAGTCTCAGCAACTTGGGAGGCTGAGGCAGGAGAATTGCTTGAACCCAGAAAGCAGAGGTTGCAGTAAGCTGAGATCACGCCACTGCACTCCAGCAGTGAGACTCCATCTCAAAAAAAAAAAAAAAAAAAAAAAAGAATTTTACATAATGTTTACATATGACAAAATATTCTTTTTTCAACTATTTAAACATGTAAAAATATTCTTATCTCATACTCTGTACAAAAACACACTATTTTGTGCTCCCTGGACTTAGTTAGCTAACGACTAGCCTGGATCATTGGTTAGCAATTTGTGGCTAATAAACTCAATGCAGGGTGTGTGGGACAGAGGAGTTTTGAGAATAGAGTTATTACAAGAAATCTGCAAATGAAGCATTGTCTTCATTTATAAATGAATAAATAACCTGTCACATGCAGATGCTGTTATTCAAATGTATATATACACAATTAAATTTATAAAATAAAGTCATAGTATCTTCAAGGGGTTTTACTAGGTAGCATAAGAACATCAAACACATTTTAATATGCCTATTCCTAGAGTTGTTTTGGTTTGTGCTTATTCACTGAGAGTATGGTAGTTCCAATCTTTAGAACAAAATTAGTGACAATTAGAACAATACAGATGAATAAAAAGAGAAAAGAAGGAAGGGAGGAAGAGGGGGAGGGCGGTAGGGAAACATGGCAAAACGGAGCGAGGGAGATCTGAATAAGACACAGGGCAAAAATAGCATGATCTTATTGGACTAATTCAACACTAACAGAAAGACAGGTATGTTGGCTAATGGAACAAAATAAAGAACCTAGAAAGAAATCTGTGTATATATGGTCAATTGATCTTCAACAAAGTGCCAAGAGTACACAATGGGAAAATGATAGTCTCTTCAACAATGGTGCTGGGAGAACTGGATATCGAGCAAAAGAGTAAAATTGGACCCTTTTCTTATACCATGCACAAAAAGAAATTTAAAATGGATCAAAGAATTAAACAAAGAACTTGAAACTATAAAACTCCTGGAAGAAAACATAAAATAAATAATTTGTGACATTGGTTTTACAGTCATTTCATGGATATGACACCAACAGTACATCCATCAAAAGCAACATTAAACAGTAGGAATATATAAAAGTAAAAAGCTCCACTACAGCAAAGTAAACAATCAGTAGAGTGAAAGGCAACTTATGGATTGGGAGAAATATTTGCAAACCGCATATCTGACCATGGGTTAATCTCCAAGATATATAAGAAATTGCCACAACTTAATAGTGAAAAAGCTAACAGGTCAATTAGAAAGTGGGCTAAGGATCTGAATAGACTTTTCTACAAAGAAGACATATAAATGGACAAAAATAAATAGACAGAAATACGATCATCTTCAACATCTCTAATCATGAGGGAAATGAAATATTACCTTACACCTGTCAGGATGGTTGTTATGAAATGCACAAAAGACAAGTGTTGGTGAGAATATGGAAAGTTTTTAACTCTTGTATGCTATTGGTGGTAATAGAAAATGATGGTAATGTAAAATGGTGGTGTTATGGAAAACAGTGTGGTGGTTTCTCAAAAAATTTTTAAAAAATTAGCATATAATTCAGCAACATAACAAGCTGAACTCAGGATCTCAAAGACATATTACAACTTCCACGTTTATTGCAGCATTATTCACAATAGCCAAGATGCGGAAACAACCTAATGTTCATCAACAGATGAAAGGATAAATGTAACATAGTATATACATACAATGGACTATAATTCAGTTAAGAAGAAGTAAATTCTGCAATATGTGACACTGATAGGCATGGAGTATATCATGCTAAGTAAAATAAGCCAGTCACAGAACAGATACTGCAGGATCACACTTATATGAAGTATCTAAAATAATCAAACCAGAGAAACAAACAGTATATTGGAAGTGCCAGGTGCTGGTGAAAGGGAAATAGAGAGTTACTAACGAATGTATACAAAATGTTATTGTGCAAGATGAGTTCCAGAGGTCTGATGTAAAACACTGCCCATAGGTAACAATACTATATTTTACACTTAAAAATACGTTAAGAGAGTAGATTGTATGTTAAGTGTTCTTACCAAAGGAAAAAAAAAAAACATAAAAATAAAAGACATGGGGAGATGGGTATTGTTCCCAGTGAAGTCTTCATATGTTTGGAACAATGATTTCTAATCTTTCCATGAAAGATAAAATGACTATCATTAAAGAGACTAGATAGTAGAGTTAAAAATATGGTTAATTTTTTAAATATCATTTTAAACCTAGTTTATTCACTTACGTGCAAAATCGCCAAGGGTGCCAGGAATGCCAGCCTTTATGTCAAATACAAACTTCTAATTTTAGGAAGAAAAAAAAAGGTCACCATAAGGAGGAATTAGAGTGCTAGAAAGATTACAATTATGTTAATAATGCAATAATAATAAATTAATAGCATCATAACAATAGGAGTAGGAATTAACATTTAAAACTCCACTTTGGTCGTTGTAGAATAGATGCAGTTGATTCAGCAAGTTAACAGAGTGAAAAGAATGTTTCTGGATATCTGAGAAAATAAAAAGTTATAATATTTACAAAGAAAAACCTTTTCCAACACCCCCTTTACCACAGTCTGAATGCATTCCCCTAAAATTCATATGTTGAAATCAAATCCCCAGTACAATTATATTGGAGGAGGAAAGTTTGGAAGTTGATTAGGTCATGAGGGAAGAGCCCTTACTAATAACATTAGTGCCCTTCTGCAAAAAGGTGCCAGAGAAATTCCTTGCCCCTTCTTCCATGTAAGGGCATAGCAAAAAAATGTCTATCTCTAAACCAGGAAGTGAGTCTTCACCACACATTGAATCTACCAGTGGCCTTGATCCAGCCTCCAAAAAACTGTAAGAAATAAATTTCTCCTGTTTATAAGTCACCCAGCTTATTGTATTCCAGTTATAGTAGCATGAAAAAACTAAGATACACTTCAACCATAATATTTATGTATCTATCATACAAGTAGGTAATGGCAAATTGTGCTATTCATCTTTAAAAACAGCTGGGCAGAGTGGTTTACATCTGTAATCACAGCATTTTGGGAGGGTGAGGCGGGAGGATCGCTTGAGCCCAGAAGTTCCAGGTTTCAGTGGCTATAATGTAAGTGCATCACTGCACTCTAATCTGAAAGACAGATCAAAATCCTGTTCAAACAAGAAAATATATTTATACTTTGGGAATATTATTTGGTTATTAAGTATCTGTTTCTATGACATTTTGTTCCCTAGTTACAGAAACCTAATTATGATTATGGCCAGTGACATTTATTATGTAACTAAATTGCTAGCCAAGAAAACTGAAATCCAGCTGTGACTAAATATGCTAAAAATTAAGTATGTACCAAAATACAATAGCATATTAATTTGTCATGTCATGTAATTTACATAATCAAATCCTGATAAGTTAATCTTATTTAATCTTAAATATTTCTAAATATCATTTATATTGTGTGGTTTCTATATATTAAAAGGTTATATATGTATATATGTATATGTGTGTAAGTATATGTATAGACGTACTTTCAGTCCTTATTGGTTTTCATTGAGCACAAAACATTTAATATTATAAAAATAAAACCTGACATTTTTAAGAAAAACATTGAGGGAATGAAAACATTAAAATGAAAAAAAAAAAAAAAAAAGAGAGAGAGAGAGAAAGAAAATGACCAAAACAAAGATGAAAGACAAAGGTAAAAAAAAAAAAAAAAAAAAGACATGGAAGAGGAGGAAGGGAAAAAAAAAAAAAAACACCAGATGTTTGGGGCCTGCTGATACACAGAGAAATCTCTGCTGTTTTACTCTTGTAAACCAACATATATTACTGGAGAAGAGGTGTGGCAAGTGTAATTATACTTAAAGAATTAAAGTGGATAGGAACATGTAAGTATTTGAATATTTAAATATTATTATTTTTCTTTTGAAAGATGTAACCCAAAATTGCAGTCATGTCCTCTCACATTCTATTGGCCAAAATCTTGTTACATGGCCACATGTGATAGTGAGGAACTGCTAGTTGGAACTTCTGTTACTACAGAAGTAAGAGAGAATAGATAGCTACATTATAATAGCACCTAAAAACTTATATTATAAAACATATTACAATAATATCTAATACTAAGCCCCACAAACTTAGTCCTGCACCTTCCATTAAGATTCTTCTAAATACAAAGGCCCTGGTATGCTCAGTAGAGGAAAGGGAAAATTGCTGATTGAAGCAATTACCTTAAGATATGTTGGAGAGACAGGAAGTATGGCATATTATTTATAAACAATGTTTCCCAACCTCTGACATGAGTCAACAAGTAAGTAATACGAATTTTTACCCCTCTCTTTAGAATATCCTTTTTAAAATTAAATTAATACTAAAAATCAATTTTAAATTAATCAAATGAATTCTTGAAATTGATTAAATTAATACTCTAATTAATATTAAGTTCATATATATCTCCAACAAACCTGTTTCATTTCCCTTCCTTTTCCTTCCATATTCCTTTTTTTTTCTGTGTTTGACAACAGCAAAGACTGCTATTTACCTCCTTGATATCCAGTCTCCCTTTCTTTTGTAGTAAAGTTTCAGCTAGGTGCATTATCACAGCCAAAGACTGTTTCCAGCCTTCCTCATTTCCAGATGTGGCCATGCAACTAGGTTTCTGCCAACAGAACGTGAGTGCACATGACTGTAGTTCTGGATTCCATCTTTCTAATGAACAGAGCAAGGCTCCTCTCTTTCACTCTTCCCAACATCTTCCCCTTTTGAAAGTCATATAATGGTGGAAGCTGGGACAACCACACTCCTCCCCAGCAGCCATCTCCATCGCTGCACTGTGCATTTTTTCCCATAATATATATTTCCTTTTACTAACATAATATACATTAGTTACTCATTATATTCAGTATTATCTCTCTTCAGTAGAAAAGGGTAGAGATTTTTCTTTCTGTTTTGTTTCCGCAGCAGTAAGAAAATGACAAGATAAATAGAGGGTACTCAATACATAATTGTTGAATAAAGCAATATTCGTATGAGCAGAGTCTGGAGAGCTTGGAAAATTAGAAATTTATAGATGTTCTTGAAATCTCTGATAAGAACAAGTAGTTTAGGTTATTATCCAAACAAATCATTCTAGGTCTCTACATAAAAACTCTCTTTACATGCCTACTCTGCTTAATTTATATTCCTGATTATTTGTTTGCTTGTCATTTGTATATTAAAGTAGCATGAAGAAAAAAAATAGTCATAAATCAGTTATAGGATAGTTTTCTTTCAATCAAGGCCCAAAGAGGAAAGAAAACTGGGATTGCACACAAATAAAACATAAATAATTCTACTGTTATTAGTTTCTTTTCTTTGTTCCAGTGAAGGAGAAATATAAAATATGACCTTCTGGCTTTGGAAATTAAGAACAGGAACTTTCAATGCTCTTTAATAAGTACAATAAATAATATATTTGCTTCAGTACAGTAAATGACTAGTTTAGGGGTCTGAATTTGGGTGCGGAAGAAAACAAAAAGGAAAAAATATGAAAATAAATAAAAGGGAAAAAAACAAGAAAGGAGAGGAGAGATATATTTGGGTGGGTAACCAAAAATGATGCTAGAGGAAGATAAATTTCTACACATGTAAGTAAAGAGAGCTATTTCTCCACATTTGTGCATGTGTATTTGTATATAGATCTACTTGTATATATTTGTATTTATTTTTGTATACATACATTTGTATATATGTGTGTGTGTGTGTGTGTACACACACACACACACACACACACATGTCTTCCTCATTTATTTTAAACTGCTTGCTAGTATTCCATTGTGTGGTAATTCTATCATTTCTTTAGTTACTGCACTACAAACAATACTGCAGTGAAAATCTTCGTGCATACCTCTCTTTGTTTCTCAGCCAGTTTTTTTCTACAGAAGTTAATCAGAATTGGAGATACTGAGTCACAGAGTATAAACAATTTTTAAAATTTTAATACTGCAAAATTTCCCTTCACTGTTAGAAATCCCTATTGGGACAAAAATTACCGTTGCACATTTATAGGCATTATTATCCTTTTAAATGACAGAGTATGTAACAATTAGATCCTTCTAATTAGGAGTAATTAAATCAGAAAGAAATAACTGGCTTCATTCCACCATCTACGATTAAGAACAAGTAGCTTTAAACATTCATTGAGAAAATATTTATTTAGTGCCTATTGTTTACCAAGCACAATTCTAATTATCGAGGTCATGGTAGTGAACAAAACATAGTTCTTGCCTGCAGGGAATTTACATTCTAATTGGAAGAAATAGTCAAAACAAATACATAATTAATGTAGACCATGAAAGATGCTGACAGGGACTGTGGAGAAATATAGTCCCTGACAAAGAAGCTAGAGGCTGCCAGGCTGTAGGTGTTGGTATTATATATGGAGTTGTCAGAGAAGACTTTTTAAATAAGATGACACTTGAATAAAGACCTGAAGGATGTGAGAAAGCAAGACTTACAGGTATCCACGGGAATGGTGCTACAGAGAACATGAACAGCCACAAAGCCAGTCTGGCTGGTGGGAGGAAATAGGAGAGGGGGAGAACTAGACTTGGTTGGGGTTGGCAAGACCTCAGTCAGTATGGTCTTTGAGTTTTACTCTGAATTATATGGGAAGTCTGGAGCACAGGAAGATATGATCTAATTTAAAGGCAGCTGTGTTGAGAATAGAGTCTAAAGAAGAGGGGTAGATGGAGAGGCTCCGTGCCTCAAACTATTCAAATAATCCTGCCCAGAAATGGTGACAGCAGGGATGCGAGGTAGCAGCAAACATGGTGAAAATGGTCACTTTTTTTTCTTTATTCATTTTATTTATTTATTTATTTATTTATTTATTTATTTATTTACTTTGGAGACAGGGTCACACTCTGTTACCCAGGCTGGAATGTAGTGGCTCAATCAGGCTCACTACAACTTCCACCTCCCAGGTTCAGGTGATCCTCCCACCCTAGCCTCCTGTAGCTGAGAACAGAAGCACAAGCACATGCCCTCTCTCTCTCTCTCTCTTTCTTTCTTTCTTTCTTTCTTTCTTTTTCTGCTTTCTTTCTTTCTTTTCTTTCTTTCTTACTTTTTATTCTCTTTCTTTCTCTCTCTCTCCTCCCTCCCTCCCTCCCTCCCTTCCTTCCTTCCTTCCTTCCTTCCTTATTTGTATTTTTAACAGAGATGAGGTTTCACCATGTTAGCCAGACTGGTCTGGAACTCCTGGCCTCAAGTGATCCACCTGCCTTGGTCTCCAAAAGTGCTGGGATTACACATGTGAGCCACCATGCCCAGCTTGTCAGGATCTTAATTCTAATAAAATTATCTTTCTTTCTGTCAGCGTCTGGTTTTACCCAAGCCATCATAAAGAGCGAAATATGATTCTTCATATACATAAATGCTTCACTGTAAATGCACAGAAAATTTTCATACATACAAAAGATGCACATCTAAATCTGTGCCATCTGCAATATCCAGTGAAAAACGAACACGTGAAACTAAACTTTCCATAGAGTATCCTTTTATTGTTTGCTTGGAGTAGATGAATGCAAAATTGAGCAACAGGAGACCTCCAAGATCAATCATCTCAACTTCCTGGGTTCGTAAAAAACCAAGTGATGTTCCTCTTACTTTTTTGTCAGTCTTACTAGAAGATTTTCCCCCTTCTCAGCATATAGCCAAGAGCAATGTTTATGAATAGAAGCTGCTAATGACAAAGTAGGTCTTTGGATAGGGATTTATTAATTTTATAGTGCCAAAAGTTTCATAAATAACGACCATGGGAACACAGATAAATTTTTAATTTTATTAGAAAGTTTTATGAACTATCAACATCTCCCCTGAGAAGAATTTACATTTACAGTTGAATCCAATTACTTCTCTACAGAACACTGTAAAAGATATAAGCATGTTGGTGGTTGTGGTGTGGGTGTGGGTGTGTTTGCATGTGTATATTTAAATAGCCACTCCTAAATACTAAAAATATTCCCAAAGTGATATGTTTTGTTTATACTATCATAACAAGAAGACATTACTTTGAAAAGCAATTTAATTTCATTTAATTATAGTACTTTCTTTTTTTCTTTCAATTAAACCAGAGGATATATTCTGAAGAATTGATAGGCTTAATATACTGAGCCATCAACTATTTAAATCTCTTTATCGTCAATCTACACAGTTACTCTAGAGAGAAAAAATAATATGCAAATTCAGCAGCTCTAGTGAAAAGCTTCTTCCTGCCTGTTAACTTCTCAGGGTCTGTTTTCTCCTGGTCTACTTCCTCCTGATCTTAATAAAAAATGGCTAATAATTATCAAGCATTTATTGTATACCTGGTAGTGTCCTAAGACAACATAAGCTAGCTCATTTGATCATCATGATAACTATTAACCACATTTTTGGTGAGGAAATTGCAACCAAAAAAGTTAAGAAATATTCTCAAGATTGCACAACTGGTAATCAGCAGTGTGACTCCAGAGACCCCTCATGCATTATGCCATACTCCCTTTCATCTATATTTAAAGCTTAGTAATCAACATTCTTGCAAACTATAGCAAATTATCCTCAATGGTCTGCTACATTTCAACTTTATCTTTTATTCTTTTGACAACAACTTAACATTCAGCTTCCACCTTTAGCAGGATGTCTCTCATTTTTGAATCATGGTAATTTACATGTAAGAGAGCATATTAAAAATCAGCATGCTACTGACAAGAGGTTATAGACTTTGAAGGGTTTTTATCTTCTGCTTGTGACACCATCTAATCTGATCTAGCAATGAAATTCATAGAACACAACGAATCTCATTTTTTCCAATGGCCTATCTAATAAAAGCAAAAGTCTAAATCACTTGCTGTGTGTGAATATATACATAGATAAGATTTTCCAGCTCCCCACCCCTCCACAACCATCATTTTACCATTTTGATAGCTGCTAAGCTTTCCCTATAAAATGTGATGTTCTTTTTCTTCAGGTCTATTTTATTCTGAATTGTCTTTCATAGACGAGGAGCTAATTACCTTTAGACCTTTTTATTCTCCTGTCTACATCAGCTGCTCTAATAAGCCCATAGTGACAGGAAAAAAAGATAATTAAGATTACTACAGAGACGAGGAAAGTAAATAGGAAGAAAAGAGAAAGCTAATGTGGAAAGTAAGAAGTTACAAATCAGAAGTTTTAGGGGAGTTTATTTCTGTTTATCAAGACCTGCCTTTTAGAGTGCTTATAATTTTATTTCTTTATGTATTTCTTTTCAATTGTCTACATTATTTTTCCTAGTGAAAGAAATATAGGCTATGGAATCAGAAAGACCTCTTAACACAGTCTTTGTCACTGCCAAGACATGTGATCCTAAGCAACTTTTTACCTTATCTCAGCCCCAGTTTCTTCATCTATAAAATGGAGATAATCACACAGACCTCTAAAAGTTGTTGTCAAGAATAAATGAAATTTGCATGTAAAGAACTAGGACAAAGAATGGCACACAGTATGCATAAATGTAAACATATACTGCTTAGTGTACATAAATAATAGCTCCTTTTCCATTTTCGTTTATATTTGTCCAATATGTAATATGCCTTTATAATTATAACAACATAATATCTAAATTCAGGCATGACTGCAGGGGAAAAAACTCTTATTAGCAATGAGTATACAGCCATAGAAAGAAGGAAATAATTTGAAGGATTAGTTCATTTCTTGCTTAATAAAGAGAGATAAAAAGTAAAGTAAGCCTGAAAATGCTAGTATCAAAATGAGAGCTTCTAATATTATTACAGAAGAATTTCATTAAGTTCTAGTAATTAACAAATATGAACTAATATACGTGGATATGAAATCTAATTCTAGGCAAGTTGAAGGAGACAATATATTATATGATAAAGTTTTCATATCCTGAATTTATTTTCAACAAAAAACTTTAATAAAATATATTTTCATTGCATTTCACATTATTCATTCACTGATACTTCCATTTCATAAGAAATCATTCAAGAAATGTTGCTAATAAATACTAAAATGTAACGGATGCTCTTATTTCTTTCATATATAAACATCTTCATGCTAATATCCACTTTATTTGCTTTAAAAAGGTCCTGTAGTTATGGGAATGTTTAGTAAGTACACCACACAACAATGAAAGATTTCCCTTTTATTTCAACCAAAATTACCACCTCATTTCCTTTTAGAAATGAAATACATTCCCCATTCAAAAGTGGATGAAGGATGTGAACAGACACTTTTCAAAAGAAGACATATATGAAGCCAACAAATATATGAAAAAATGCTCATCATCACTGGTCATTAGAGAAATGCAAATCAAAATCACATTGAGATACCATCTCATGCCAGTTAGAATGGCAATCATTAAAAAATCTGGAGACAAGAGATGCTGGAAAGGATGTGGAGAAATAGGAATGCTTTTACATTGTTGGTAGCAGTGTAAATTAGTTCAACCATTGTGGAAGACAGTGTGGCAATTCCTCAAGGATCTAGAAATAGAAATAGAAATTTCATTTGACCCAGCAATCCCATTACTATAAATCGTTCTACTATAAAGACACATCCACACGTATGTTCATTGCAGCCCTGTATACAATAGAAAAGACCTGGAACCAACCCAAATGCCCATCAATGATAGACTGAACAAAGAAAATGTGGCACATATACACCATGGAATACTATGCAGCCATAAAAAAAAGATGCTTTCATGTCCTTTGTAGGGACTTGGATGAATCTGGAAACCATCATTCTCAGCAAACTGACAAAAGAACAGAAAACCAAACACCACATGTTTTTACTCATAGGTGGGTGTTGAACAATGAGAACATGTGGACTCAGGGAGAGGAGTATCACACACTGGAGGCAGTTAAGGGAGGGCTAGGGGAGGGACAACAGGGTGTGGGGAGGGATAACATGGGGAGAAATGCTGGATATAGTCAAAGGGGGAATAGAGGCAGCAAATCACCTGGTTAGGTATCCACCTATGCAACATCCCTGCATGACCTGCACATGTACCTCAGATCCTAAAGTAAAATAAAAATAAAAATAAATGAAATACATTCTTCACTCATGCTTCTGAGACTTATCATGTGACCACAAGAAAGTTCCTCAGAGACATACCACTCAGGTTCTTCATTTGCCAAACAAAAAGATAGATTAGATCCTTCTCTTTGATTCTTCCAAAGTTTTTTGCATTTACTTAAAGAATATTTCACTATTATTTACTCTGTACACAGTACTGAACTAGAAGTCAGGATAGGGAGGGGGAAAGAAACATTAATATACATGGTCCTTGCCCTAATGGATTTACATAATCTGGTAGGTATATCATCAGAGAAGGTAGACTCCATCTCTGAGTTGGTCCTGTTCTCAAGAATGAAGTTCTGTTACACAGCCTCGCTGTTCTAGCTAACCAGTCTTCTTATCCCACTAATTCACTGATTTGGTTTCTTTGCAAACAGAGCTCATGTTTCTGACATCTAATTATTGCTTCAGATGACCTTGACCACAGTTTGAATAATCACCTTTAAATTGCTTTATTCTTATATTGTACCAGCTTCCCCAGGGGACATGTTAAATTTTATTTATGCTATCTTCTAATTCTGTTTCTAATTCTTTACCCTCAGCAGTTTTGAGTGGGAAACAATCCTGATTTTCAGGCAAAGCTCTGCTGTCCTATTTGTATTATTCGGTTGTGACATATGGCTGCAGCTTAATTTCATCCTCCTTTTTCTATAGTTTACTATAACCCTGTTTTTCTTTTTAATTCTCTAGCATTTATTTCTTACCATATCACACAGCAAATTATGAAAGGGGGAAGCTTTTTTTTTCATTTCCCACTCTTTAACTTCCCCAAAATTGTGCTTTAAAATTAATATGACCTGTCATATTTCTATTACATAATGTACTGTCTGTCACAGCTTTACAAAAGTTACTATTATTTTACTTTTATTAATTCTGTCTTTAAAATCTTCTAAATGTCCTTCAATTTCATATGGACACAAGAATAAAGTCAACATTGAAACATGAGATCCTCTTTGCTGACCTTAACTATCCAGTGGGAGTTTTCATTTTGTGGTACAGAAATCATAAGTCACAGCAGTTTTTCACTTAAAAAAAAAAACTGATTCTAAAAGCAGAACACAGAAATAGCATGTAAATATTTGGGAGAGTTATGTCAGGAATATTTTTTCTTATATACTTTTAACTAATCAGTTAATTTATTTAGAAAAGCAGTCCATGCAATTGTAACAAAGCTATGAAACATCAAAGAAATATCAGGCTACTGATTAATATCACAGAATCCTGATGTTATCAAACAAAAATTGTTTTATAATTGTTATAGTATCTAATAAAAATGCATGTTGCATTATTTTTTATTTCATTAAACTGTGTATGTATACATTATGTATAAGTACAAATTTTAGATAAATAGATTGATAGACAGGTAAGCAGATGAATGCTGAACCTTAAAATGGCTCAGATCTTGTCTAAGATAATCTGTTGGCAATAAGTAAACATAGGGCTAGGCACAGTGGCTCATGCCTGTAACACCAGTATTTTGGGAGGCCCAGGCAGGAGGATCTATTGAGGCTAGGAGTTTGAGACATGCTTGGGCAACGTGGCAAAACTCCATCTCTACTAAAAATACAAAAATTGGTCAGATGTTGTGATGCATGCAAGCCTATAGTCACAGCTACTCTGGAAGTTGAGGCAGGAGAATTGCTTGACCTGAGGAGGTGGAGGTTGCAGTGAGCCGAGATAGAGCCACTGCACTCTAGCTTGGGCAACAGAGAATCTATCAGACACACATACACACAAATTGACATACTTGACATTAGCATTCAATGACATATATTAATCAGGCTACAAACGGTAATACTGACCTGTTTGTAGAAAAGTTAAACAACATACAAACTTTAGATTCAAATACATAAAGAATCTTTAGTCCAGAGATGATGTACCTCATGAGGCAGGCCTTACCACCTGTGGGGGTCTTTGAAATGCACTCCTGTGGGGTTCACAATGGACTGACATTCCACCTGCAACTCTTTTGAATTCCCCTACAGCACTGCTGCTGAGGCCATGCCTCTCCCTGGCTACATTGTTGAGGAAACAGGAATTAATTGCATATTCAAGTCCATTTCTGTGAGATGAGGGACTCCTCTAATGGGCAGCTTTGACTGAAGAGGTCAGCCTCTCCTTCAGCCTAACCAAAATTTCTTAAAACAGTGCCACAGTCCTGGACTTTTCCTGCCCAATCCTCCTTTCTTCTTGCTCTCTTTCCACAGGTGCCAGGCCTGCATTACAGGCTTGAGGCTTTCTTATCCAGCCCTGCTTCCTCCCTTTCATCCACAGGCATCTCTCTAGGAAATCTCTTGGGTGTCAAGTCCTGTCTGGGGTGCTTGCTTCTCAGGTATGGATCCTGATCTAGTTGGCATTGGGAGTAGGCTGAGAAAGCAGATGGTAACATGGGTTTTGAGGACTGGCATGGCAAGAAAGACCCTGTCCTGAGAAGTATTTAATCTGTGGGTATCTCCTGTTACAAGATGGCAGCACAACTGGTTGTTATTCAGATAAAACATGTCATTGAAGGAAAGAAAGTACCCATGCAGGTATGATATTTTTCATCGTTTGAAAAGTAATGAGGAGCAATGCTTACAAGAACAGTGCATTTATTGCTGGGGACTGCTATGTCGTACTGATGGCCTACAGAGGGATAATGAGAAGCAATGGCTATACAGAAACAACTCAAGAGTAAGCACGAAAAACAGAGGATTATGCTGCAGCTTACATTCACAGAGAGGTTCCTACTTCCATTTTGCTTCTTACAATATTTTCTCAGTTGATTGCAATTTGTTGATTTTTTACATTTAATACATCTTTCAAAGATACCTTATGTACATTAGGGCATTTTTTTTTTTTGTCATGGAGTTTCTTTCTTGTTGCCCAGGCTGGAGTGCAATGGAGCGATCTCGGCTCACCTCAACCTCTGCCCCCCTCAACCTCTGCCTCTCGAATTCAAGCAATTCTCCTGCCTCAGCTTCCCGAGTACGTGGGATTATAGGCATGCACCACCACACCCGGCTAATTTTGTATTTTTAGTAGAGAGAGGGTTTTACCATGTTGGTCAGGCTGGTCTCGAACTCCCAACATCAGATGATCTTCCTGTTTTGGCCTCCCAAAGTGCTAGGATTACAGGCATGAGCCATCACACCCAGTAGGGCAGGGTATAAATTAATACCATAATTAATTTGTCTGTCAGTAAGCCCTCATGAGGGCTTACATGAGTTTCCAGATGATCTTTTTAATGGAATTTTCAATGTAAGCAGAGATGACATCTGCTTGACTAGATCCCCTTGCTAGATACAAGATTGAATTCATTACAGACCACTGGCCTGTTCATAGGAATCCTAGTAAAAAGAGACAACTCCCACAGAACTCTTGAGGCATCCTTAGCCAATCTCCAAAAAAAAAGTAGGATTTTTTTTCTTTCTTTCTTCTTATCTTCTTGTGCTCTCCTTCCTTCATTTCCCTATTATATTATTCTTTGTTTTTATTGACTTCTAAAAAGAATTTAAGGCAACGCTGACCTAGACCCAGTGAAGACTGAAACAGTGTGTCTTAAAATCTCTGTCTCTTTTCCCAGTCTTCATAGAACTGTAAGGAAACTCTAAGAAATGTAAAATACAGCCAAGCACGGCAGCTAACACTTATAATCCCAACATTTTGGGAGGCTGAGGCAGTGAATCATTTGAGGTCAGGAGCTTGAGACCAGCCAGGCCAACATGGTGAAATTCCGTCTCTACTAAAAATAAAAAAAATTAGTCGAGCGTGGTGGTGTGCACCTATAGTCCCAGCTACTCTGGAGGCTGAGGCACAAGAATTGTTTGAACCCAGAAGGCAGAGGCTGTAGTGAGCCAGGATTTGCACCACTGAATTCCATCCTGGGTGACAGAGGGAGAATCTGAACTCTTGTCTCCAAGAAAAAAAAAAAAAAAGAGGTTTCCTTTCCCCAAGTGGAAGAATTAAAACACAAAAAATAATGATAAAAACAACAACAAATTAATTCCAGGGTAGGGTAATCTATAGTTACATTTTAAAATTGCTCAGAGAAAAGGAAGATCAAGATTGGACAGATTTGGTTACATGGGAAAAAAGGAGACAAATAATTCAGGTGAACAAAGGCTGGGAGTTCTGAAATAAATATCATGGTGTATTCAAAGGGGAGAGAAGTATAGGCCTGGTTGAAGAAATAATTTAATGACTGAGCTTGTGAGAGGTAAAATTAAACAGAAACGGTCAGATCAGATTTGAAACTATGTTATGGGCAAAAAGGAATGACTAGGAGTTTTTCATGTTGGGATGACACCTAATGACAGGATATGCAGAAAGAATTTGGGATAGGAAAAGCTGTGAGTTCCTTGTTGTGATCTCGAATGAAAGCAAGAAGCATCTGAGTTTGGATTTTCTTTAACTGTTGTTGGAGATGAGAAAGATTAAAGGAGTAGATTGCAAAATAAGAATTGGCAGGAAATGTATCTTCCTTCTGACCTCTTACCCATTAAACCTCAAATCATCTGCCTTTGCTGGGTTTGTCTCCTTAACTCAGGAAGAAATAAATTAGTTCCTAATTCTTTTTCCTTTAAATTTGCTTGCCTGGATCAAATTAAAATCAGAATTGGAGTTGAGACTTATTTTAAAATACAGAACAAAAGCATTTTTTGAAATTAGATTATAAAATAAAGTTTCAGATTTTTAACTTTGTCTAACCATTTTTTGCATTATAAAATTTGTTCTGTATACACAATATTTAAATTCTGGAAGTAATAAAATAGGAAGTAATTCAAAAAGTGCATTTTTATTTTGTAAGACCTACCTAGATTATCAAATTTCTCCCCAAACATTCTATAGTCAGTTTAATATTTCTGCATAAATTACAAAGAGTTTAAAAAGTCATGGTCTAACATTCATAACTAAATTATTGTACAAATTTTTAGGATCAATCAACTTATAAAATAAAAATGTGATATTTTGTACGCAGACCTTCTAAGTTACACCTATGCACCATCAAGAGACCAGAATATAATGACTCCTTTACTATCACTGATGTACCACGAAAGCAGATAACTGCATAATACTCCCACAAGTTTATCTCAACACTTATCTGCCATTCTCCAATACTCTAAACCTAGAAGCTTTTACTTACTCTGCAAATTATTGCCTAACCTAGTTTACTCAAAGAAAAAATGATTCCAAAGCATTTTGCATAAGTAAAGCATTAGGTCACAAAATAATGATAAGGAAGATTTTAAATAAAGAAAATATCTATGCCCTTTTTTTTATTATTATACTTTAAGTTTGGGGGTGCATGTCATAACGTGCAGATTTGTTACAAAGGTATACACCTGCCAAGGTGATTTGCTGCATCCATCCCCCATCATCTACATTAGGTATTTCTCCTAATGTTACTCCTCCCCAATCCCCCCACCCCCTGCTATCCCTCCCCTAGTCCCTTACTCCCCAACAGGTCCCAGTGTGCCCCTCCCTGTGTCCATGTGTTCTCATTGTTCAACGCCCACTTATGAGTGAGAACATGCAATGTTGCTTTTCTGTTCTTGTGTCAGTTTGCTGAGAATGACGGTTTCTAGATTCGTCCATGTCCCTGCAACGGACATGAACTCATCCTTTTTTATGGCTGCATAGTATTCCGTGGTGTATATGTGCCACATTTTCTTTAACCAGTCTATCATTGATGGGCACTTGGGTTGGTTCCAGGTCTTTCCTATTGTGAACAGTGCCACAATAAACATATGTGTGCATATGTCTTTACAACTGAATATTTTATAATCCTTTGGGTATGTACCAGTAATGGGATTGCTGGATCAAATGGTATTTTTATTTCTAGATCCTTGAGGAATCGCCACACTGTCTTCCACAGTGATTGAACTATTTTACACTCCTACCAACAACGTGAAAGCATTCCTATTTCTCCACATCCTCTCTAGCATCTGTTGTCTCCTGATTTTTTAATAATCACCATTCTAACTCACGTGAGATAGTATCTTAGTGTGGTTTTGATTTGCATTTCTCTAACAACCAATGATAATGAGCTTTTTTTCATATGTTTGTTGGCTGCATAAACGTCTCCTTTTGAGAAGTGTCTGTTCATAACCTTTGCCCACTTTTTGATGAGGTTGTTTGTTAAGGAATCTAACACATGCGTGAGTCAGGGGCTCACAGGAAAGCTGCCATGGTGCAATTAAGGTGAAGTCTGGCGCACTCACGTGCTGAGGTGGGATCCTGAGGTCTCTCCAGTCTGCAGAGAGGGCGCACTACAGGCCCATCTCACCTGCCGCACCCAGGAGGTGGAGCATGAGTGCAGGTGTTAGGACCCGAAAGATGGCAAACTATTCCCCAGGCAGGGTGAAGCCAGAGGAAACTCTGGTGGAGGTCCATAGCAGTCCTGACATGCCCGCTTCTTTAATACAGAAGCTAGAGATCACACAAGTAGCCCATCTGAGGACATTACAAATTCAGCATAAAAGATTTGCAGAGTCAGCTATCAGAAAGCTTTCACATCATTGTTAGGCATTTGTGTTGGTGCAGATAATGAAAACATAACCTGTAGAAATCTCTATTCTCTAAAATTATAACTGTATAGAAATTGCAATAACTTAAATGATATGGCACTCATTTTTCCTCTCTCTGTTTTTTAAATCTTTGTTTCTATTTCTGAAACTACCCTGAGGTCAACCCCAGTCATGAAGCTGTACTGCTGCAGCTGTAGCAGCAACATCAGGCAGGCACCAAAAACTTTCAGAGAAAACCCATGTATTTAGCCAGAAGAACCAAGAAAAGGAGTCCCTGGAAGCTAGAGAATGTGAAGGAAAATATTAGAGTGGAGATAACCCTGTGCATAAGGTGGCATAAGTCCATGGCTCACCACCAATCTGCACATGCACAGAGCAGATACAAGAGAATGTAGCAAAGGTGCTGAGAACTAAACTACAAGATAAGTTACCTTCCAAGTCCTACACTAACCTCTGAAAGATGCATGTGCAGAATTGACCCAAAACAACATAACAAAGACTTTGAAGGCTGAACTACTCATGAACCACCTCCCAAGTCCCAAATCAGCCCTTCAGTAGCTCAGGCAGCGGGCACACCCAAAGAGTAATCTGAACATACACTGGACCATCATCCACAAAAATAGATCAAACTTGAGATCAATACCTAAATGGGATGATTGCCTGCTGTGTTAGTCCATTCTCACAGTGCTATAAAGAAACACCTGAGGCTGGATGATTTATAAAGAGAAGAGGTTTAATTGGCCCAGTTCTGCAGGCTATACAGGAAGCATAGTGGCTTCTGCTTCTGAGGGGTTGCCAGGAAGCTTCCAATCATGGCAGAAGCCAAAGAGGGAAAAAGGCATCTCACATGGCAGGAGCAGGAGCAAGAGAGAGCAAGAGGGGAGGTGCCACACACTTTAAAACAATCATATCTTATGAGAACTCACTCACCATCATGAGGACAGTACCAGATGGTGCTAAGCTGGTCATGAGAAGTCACCCCCATGATACAATCAACTCCCATCAGACCCCACCTCCAACCTTGAGGTTATCATTTGACATGAGATTTGGGCAGATAAACAGACCCAAACCATGTCACCTGCTCATGTAAAACAACAATATCCTGAACATGTTAACTGTACCAACATCTCACAACGGAACAGTCAAAATGTCCATGGTATGATACAAATTTAACTGACATACAAAAAAGCATGAAAATGTGATCAATTTTAGGGGAAAAGAAAATTAATAGATGTCAACACCAGGATGATACAAAGTGTTAGAATTATCAGGCAAACACTTCAAAGCAACTATTAAACTATGCACATTGATGGAATGCTAAGTACTATTGAAGTCAATGAAAGAAATCTTTCGTGGAGAAATGAAGTTGTAAAAAGTACCAAATGAAAGCTTTGAAAACTAGAAACCAAAATACTTGAAATAAAAATTATGTTATATTGGCTCAAGGACCCAATGAAGATGACAGATGAAAAAATAGGTGAACATCAACACAGATCATTAGAAAATTGTCTAATGTGAAGGGCCAAAAGAAAACAAGATTGAAAATAAAGGAAACAAAGAGAATTCATAGCCACTAGACCTGCTCTGAAAAGAAAGGCTAAAGGGAGTTCTTCAGGCTGAAGGAAAATGATACCAGAGAAAAATATAGAACTTTAAGAATGACAGAACAGCAACAGAAATGGAAAATAACTGAATAGACTTATTTTCTCCTCCTAAAGTCTTTAAATATGTATGAGTGTTGAAGGCAAGATTTATAACACTGTCTGGTTGGGTTTCTAATGTTCTAATATAAAATACGATTACAACTACGTAAGTAAAAAGAGAAAAGGGAACTAAATTATTAAAATATATATATTTTATTAGAGGTGGTAAAATATTAGCTCTTATTAGTCTGTGAAAAGCTAGGTATGATTAATGTAAACTCTATAGCAGATACTAAAAAAATACAGGAGGCTTAATTAAAAATCCAAGAGATAAAATAGAATAATATAAATATTCAAATCAAAAAGAATACAAGAAAGGGGGAACAGATAATCAAAAACACAAGAAAACAGAAAACAAATAACATTTTGAAAACATTTAAACCTAAATCAGTTTTTATCAATAATTACCTAATACGTAAAAGGTATAAACATACCAATTAAAAGACAGAGATTGTCAGATTAAATATTAATAAAATTTAAGCCCCAACATATGTTGTCTATAAAAAACTTACATAACTGCTATGATATAGATAGCTTTAAAATACAAGGAAAATATACACCACACAAACACCAACTCAAGTGCTAATATCGAAGTTCATTTCAGAGCAAAGAAAGTTACCAGGATTGCAGGAATAAAGAGAGATATTACATAATGATAAAAGGGTCCATTCATAATAAAGATGTACAATCCTAAATGTGTAGGCACCTAACAATGGAACTTTAAAATACATGAAGTAAAAACCAATGGAAATTTAAAAAGAAAAAAATCCGTCATTATAATTGGAGACATAAACATTAATTCTCTCTAATTATTAGAACAAGTAGGAAAAAATTCAGCAAGGGTATAAAAACCAGAACATTATCTATCAACTTAACCTATTTGACATTTATAGAACATTCTGCCCAATAAGAGCAGAATACACACTTTTAATTGCAATTGAATATTTAAAAACATTGACCTGGCCGGGCGCGGTGGCTCAAGCCTGTAATCCCAGCACTTTGGGAGGCCGAGGCGGGTGGATCACAAGGTCAAGAGATCGAGACCATCCTGGTCAACATGGTGAAACCCCGTCTCTACTAAAAATACAAAAAATTAGCTGGGCATGGTGGCATGTGCCTGTAATCCCAGCTACTCAGGAGGCTGAGGCAGGAGAATTGCCTGAACCCAGGAGGCGGAGGTTGCGGTGAGCCAAGATCGCACCATTGCACTCCACCCTGGGTAACATGAGTGAAACTCCGTCTAAAAAAAAAAAAAAAAAAAAAAACATCGACCACATTCTGGCTCCATAAAAAGGCAAAATAAATAAATAAATAAAAATGCAAACTCCCAAAAAACTTTACACATTTAAAAGAATGGAGGTGATATAAAATGTTTTCTAAACAAAAAAGTATTAAAATAAATATCAAATATACAAAGATATTTAGAAAATCCCCCATATGTTTGGAAATTTTGAAAAACATACCTGAATGATCCATAGATAAAAGCAGAAGTCTCAAAAGAAGTAGAAAATATTTCTAAGTGAACTAAAATTAAAAAAAAATCAAAATTTGTGGAATATAGCTGAAACAGTGCTTAGAAAAAAATTTATAGCATTGTTTACATTAGAAAATATTACAGATGTCAAACAATCTAACTTCACACCCAAAATGGAAAAACCAGAAAATAAAAACAAATAAGCAGAAGTAAGGAGAGTGTTTACCCTCCTTGTTACAAGAAGATTCTTCCTGTGTTACTCATGTTTTTCCTCTCATTTCTGGAACTTATTGGAACCATTCTGTATTCATTATTAACACGTAAACAATGGGGAAAAGATTTCCTGTTTAATAAATGGTGTTGGGAAAACTGGCTAGCCATGTGCAGAAAGCAGGAACTGGACCCCTTCCTGATACCTTACACTAAAATTAACTCCAGATGGATTAAAGACTTAAACACAAGACCTAACACCATAAAAACCCTAGAAGAAAACCTAGGCAAAACCATTCAGGACAGAGTCTTAGGCAAGGACTTCATGACTAAAACACCAAAAGCACTGGCAACAAAAGGCAAAATAGACAAATGGGACCTAATTAAGCTCCAGAGATTCTGCACAGCAAAAGAAACAATTATTAGAGTGAACCGGCAACCAACAGAATGGGAAAAAAATTTTGTGATCTACCCATCTGACAAAGGGCTAATATCCAGAATCTACAAAGAACTAAAACAGATTTACAAGAAAAAAACAAACTCATTCAAAAGTGGGCAAAGGTCATGAGCAGACACTTTCAAAAGAAGACATATATGAGGCCAACAAACATATGAAAAAATGCTCATCATCACTGGTCATTAGAGAAATGCAAATCAAAACTACACTGAGATACCATCTCATGCCAGTTAGAACGGCGATCATTAAAAATCTGGAGACAACAGATGCTGGAGAGGATGTGGAGAAATAGGAACACTTTTACAGTTTGTGGGAGTGTAAATTTGTTCAACCATTGTGGAAGACAGTGTGGTGATTCCTCAAGGACCTAGAAATAGAAATTCCACTTGGCCCAACAATCCCATTACTGGGTATATATCCAAAGGATTATAAATCAATCTATTATAAGGACACATGCACACAAATGTTCATTGCAGCACTGTTTACAATAGCAAAGACATGGAACCAACCCAAATGCCTATCAATGATAGACTGGACAGGGAAAATGTGGCACATATACACCAAGAAATACCATGCAGACATCAAAAATGATGAGTTCATGTCCCTTATAGGTACATGGATGAACCTGGAAACCATTGTTCTCAGCAAACTGACACAAGAACAGAAAAATCGATCACCGAATGTTCTCACTCATAGGCAGGTGTTGAACAATGAGAACACTTGGACACAGAGAGGGGAGCATCACACACTGAGGTCTGTGGTGGGGGTGGAACTAGGGGAGGGTCAGCGGGCAGCAGGGTTGGGATAACATGGGGAGAAATGCCAGACATAGGTGATGGGGAGGAAAGCAGCAAACCACATTGCCATGTATGTACCTATGCAACAATCCTGCATGTTCTTCACATGTACCCCCAAACCTAAAATGCAATAAAATATATATTTAAAGAAACGCATAAACAGAAAATGGCATGAGTTCATTGTAAAAGATAGCGAAGGTTACTTTGAAACATAAAAACTCATTCTACTCGGGTAGGAAGTTTTCAAGGTAATCAATTCACAAAAGTGGGTGCCTCAGTGTCTAAAAATATGAGCATCTGGCTAAGTCTTCAACTATTGAGAGCAGAATGTTATAATTAATAAAATAACTCTCCTATACTTGACTATGTTTCACGATCCAAACTTAAAAAAAAAAAAAAAAAAAAAAGCAATAAAACTTCCTTTATCCAGGGCCAGAAAGATAAGAGAAATGGAGATTTCATTATGATATTTGACTCTTGTGATATTTGTGCTTTAAGGACTTTCTGAAACTTAACTCCTCAAGATGACTTGCCTTGGCCTCATGACACATAAATAAGCCATCTTGAGGGATAAGAATTTATCAGATTTTAAAAATCTGTGCTTATTAGGAGAAACCATGTTAAAGAAAAATATCCCAGTCTACATAAATAATTATATTCCTGAGCTTTAATCTGCACAGTTGAGAATTCCACTTTATTATACAGCAAAAGCATCTCAGAACCAAGTTGTTTATAAGACATGATTAAAAATTGTATATTTATTATTAAATTTCAACACAGCTTTAAAATTTCTCTTTACAATATTGTATTGAATTTATTTATATATTCGTTCATGTACAAAAACATCCTCAGTAACTGCAATATAAGTCACTGTTTCTACTATCAGTAATAAAGATGTCAGTATAATGAAAAAGGTAAGTCAATACTTAATAAAGTGTGGCGAATGCTGTGTTATGTGTAGGCATGAGGGTACTGGAAAGCATGTGAAAATAACTTTTATCCCAGAGGAGGTGGCTCAAGGAAGCCTTCTCAGAAGAGCTATTTATTTGAGTTTTTATAAGATGAAAAAGATTTAGCCAGGTGAAGACGCTGGAGCAGGGCATTCAGTGCCGATAGAGAAATGCATGCAAAAGACACCGAAGTTTAAGAAGCCAGGACTTCAGGAAAACATAGTTTAGTAAAGATAGAGCATCATATGAATTGAGGAACAATAAGGAATGGAGCAGGACAGATAGGCAAATGCAAGATCGAGGTATGAAAAATACTTGAATTTTTTTCCTGAGGGTCATAGAAGGCACTGCAAAACCATAAACAGAAGGGTGACCTAATCAGATTTATATTACAGGACGATCTCTCAGGTGGCAGTGGACAGAAAGGGTAAGCCTGGCAGCCTAGACACTATTGAAAAATTCTGCAGTTTCAAGTGAGAAATTATTAAAGCCCAAAAGAAAACAATGGCAGTGAGAATGGAGGTGAATAGATAGATATTGAACTTTTTTAAGGTGTATGACTAACAGGACTCAGCACTTGGTTGCATATGATTGAAGATGATGTAGAAAGAAAGCTTGAGGAATGATTCAGGGATGATTTTTAGATTTCTGGATTGAATACCTGGTCGATGGTGGTTCTATTTACAGAGTTAATGTACGGATTTGGTGGAAAACATAATGAGTTCAATTTTATATGTATTGAGTTTGTATTCCTGTGCAGCACTCACATGGAAGCATCCAAGTGGTATCTGGATATACAGAAGCATGTATTTGGGCATAAGAAAGCATAAGAGAAAAAAACAGAAAAGAAATATAAATTATATTTTAAATTATTAATGCTAATATAATATTTTGAAATAGTATATAAGCTATAATTAATATAGCATTAATACAATATATTATTAATATAATAATATATAGTATTAATATAATAACTTATATTAGTTGTAGCAATCTAAGTTGGTAGGAAGCCTCCAGGAAGAAATTGCAGAATGAGAGAAGAAGGTGACTAAAAAGACAAACCATGGAAAACAGAGCAACCTATAAGGAATGGGTAGGAAAGAAGAGCTCATGAGGCTGACTTAGTCATACCTAGGAGACATGGAATTCTGAAAGCCAAGGAGAAAATTTTAAGGAGGAAAGAGGCATCAACTGTGACTTTAAGTAAAACCACATATAACGAAACCAATTTTACCATAGGCATAAGCAAGAGTTAAGTTGCTATGTCGTATTTACAGTCACAAAAACATCAACATTCTTCTAAATAAGGAACAAAATACTTCTAATATTAAACATTAATTTAAATGTGAGCTATACGTACATTTAGGATAGATTAACAGAAACAAATAAGATAAATATTTAGCCAATTGTTTTAGTTCAGTGTCACAGGCAGCTGGAGTCCATATCAGCAGCTCTGGGTACAAGGCAGGAACCCTGAAAAGGACACCATTTCATCAAGGGGCACAGTTACACATGCGTGCACACACACACACACATGCACACACTCATTCACTCAGATGGGACCATTTAGACAGGCCAGTTCACCTAAAATGCACATCTTTGGGATATAGGAGGAAATAGGAGTACCCAAAGAAAACCTATGCAGACACAGGGAGAATGTGCACACTCCACCCATATGATGGCCTCAGCCAGGAATTAATTTTTTTTCTCATCAATGTTATAATAAAATGATGTTTAATGAAACAACATCATTTGAGGACCTGCCATATATCAGTTGATATCTTAGATATCAAAGAATATTTCTTTGATCTCGTATCACATACTAGATTAAGAATATATAATTTTATATTATATATCATAGTTTACGGAATTATATAATATTATATATTATTGATCACATATTCTTAACAGCATGTTACCTGTATTGAATACTATAGGCAATTGTAAGAGGACGAAACAACAGCCCCAAAGTAAAGGCTGGAATTCTCACATGGAAACACAAAGGAGCTGAGTTGTCACTCCTCTTTCATGGTTTTTCCAAGGTTGTGCTGACATCTCTAGCACTTTTCTACCTCTAGAGATGCTCGAAAACTACACCTGGGATTACCAGGTGAAAGAGATGTATAAACTGTAGGTGCCTACAGAGGTTGAATAGAGAAAGTGCTCTAGTGTACCCTTCCCAGAATCAGGACTACATAAATTCCAGATCCTGGCACTGTTTTCTACTGTTAGAACCATTTCCATCCTAATTTGTTGCAAGTCATTGCTTTAACACTGGCCTTATTCCACTCTATTTCATCTAACACTGTTGTCAGTGATTCCTTGATATATATGATTTTGAACACATCTCTTTCATCATTAAGGCATTGTTATTTCGAGGCCCAGCTCGAAAACACTTTTTCAAGCTGCCCACAACCAAACTTACTAAATCCAAGAGAACCTCATTGTTTAGGTTCTGTTCACATTTTCATGTAAAGCTCATATTAGGCCAGGCTCAACAGCTCACACCTGTAATCCCAGTACCTTGGGGGGCCAAGGCAGTAGGATCACTTGATACTAGGAGTTCTAGTTTAGCCTGAGCAATACAGGGAGATGCGGTCTGTATTACAAGTATATCAGTAAATAAATAAATAAACAAACAATCAAGCTCATATTGCATGACCCTTCTGACATGGATACTCCACTGGATTCTTACATGTAGGTCTTATCTCACAGCTAAGGGCAGAAATTTTTCAGTGGAAATTTTCATTTATCTTCTACTTATTTGATAAACTTTGGTCACCTATTTAATTATCTGCACTAGTTTGGTTCTGTGAGCATGGAAAAAAGAAAGCACAAATGAATAGCCAAAAGCACAGCTATCATAGACTCAAGGCTGATGGGCAGCTGGTTCATACCAGTTTGATTATTCCTGTTGTTTGATTATTCCAAAACTCTGCCTAACTCCCTGCGACCTGGAGAGCTCAATTCTACTCCCAGAGACTCCTCTTCACTTCTTCATAATCCAGCAGATAAAAGATAATCCTTCACCTAAGAGGGAGCCTCACAGACCCTAATACAATGTTAATGCCTGTCTATGTATATAGGTCAAGAATCATGCCATATCAACTTATAATATTCTATGCAGACACATAAAGTCATGTCTCCTGTGAATACAAACTGTTTTTTCTTCTTTGCTAATCTGTATGCATGCTATTCCTATTTTTTTCTTGATTATATTACCTAGTATCTCCAGTATGGAGTTGAATAAGAGTGGTGGCAGTACATATCCTTGTCTTGTTCTTTAGAATGCCCTGTATCAGGTAAAGGTCATTTCCCTTGTTCGTAGTTTACTGAAGGTTTTTATCATGCACGAATGTTGAATTTTGTCAAACACTTCTTTGATATGTATTGAGATGATCACATGAGTTTTTTTCCTTATGACTCTGTGGTGACTTTATAATGTGTTAACTTGGCCAGGCCAAACTATGTTATGCAGAATATATTCCCTGTGTTTCCAGTTAAGGTGAAACATGGAACACATATTTGCCTGACCACTGGGAGACAAAAGTAAGGCGGCAGCAGCCATATTATTTCTTCACTTGGAAGTTATAGTTCTTCTGAGAAACTGTCTATACAATCACACTTAACAACAAGGACACATTCTGTTGTTAGGTGATTTTCAACATTGTGCCAATATCATAGGGTGTACTTACACAAACCTAGATCGGATAGCCTACTACACAACTAGGTTATATGGTATAGCCTATTGCTCCTAGGCTATAAACATGCACCACATGTTTCTGTACTGAATATTATAGGCAATTGTAACGCAATAGTAAGTTTCTATGCAGCTATACATATGTAAACGTAACAAAGATACATGTAAATGTCGTATTACAATCTTAGGAGTCCACCATCATATATGAGCTTCATCATTGTCCAAAACATTGTTAAATGGTGCATGACTGTATATATGTCGCTATAAAGACATATAAGAGGCAATTTATTATGGGAATTGGCTCATGCAATTATGAAGGCCCAAAACTGCCACCGTCTGCCTTCTGAAAGCTGGAGAATCAGAAAATCCAGTGGTGTAATTTAGTTCAAGTCCAAAGACCTAAGAACCTGTGGAGGAGGAGTTAGGAGTCCCGAACCGGGTTGGTTGTGGTGATTGCTAGTGTAAGTCTGAAGGCCCAAGAACAAGGACCATCGATGTCCAAGGACAGGAAAAGATGAATGTACTGGCTCAAGTGGAGGGAGTAAATTTGGCCTTCCTTTGCCTTTTTATATTCAGGGAGGTCCTCAATGAATTTGATGATGACCACCTGCACTGATGAGTGTGAATCTTCTTTGTTTTGTCTATTAATTAAAATGCAAACCTCTTTACAGAAACACCCAGAAAGATTTTTTTTCTAGCTATCTGAGCATCGCTTAGCCCATTCAAGCTGGTACATGAATTTAACCATCACAGAAAGTTAGAGTGGGTGTTTTTTTCATTAAACACTTTGCTTATCTATGAAGGTCTCCCTTCATTGGCATAGGACAGCAGTCAGCCCTGCAACTGCTTGTATTTTCACCTGGATTCTCCTTTAGCTTCTCTGACGGCCCAGGTGTGTATTAAGCCCCATGTTCAAAGATGCCAGCTTCTTCTGCAGAACACCCATTAGCAAAACATCATTAGCTGAAGACAGCAAGAATTGGTAAGGCTCCCAGATTATTCTCTTGAGCTCCAGCTTCTTCTTCTGGGTTCCAGCTTATTTTCACTTTTTCCTGCTCTACAGACATTTCCTCTTTCTGACATTTTCTTGTTGTCTGCCCTGCAAATTTAAAATTCCAGCATCAGACAAAAAGCAAAGTTGTATGGAGACTGCTTAACTAGCTCCTGGCCCTACAATTATGTAAAGCCAATTACGTATGGGAAGATATATCTACATCTATGCCTAGGTAAATAGATAGATAATAGATAGATAGATAGATAGATAGGTACTGTTTCTTGGACGTAACCCTGACCAACACAAAATTTAGTGCCAGGAGTGGTGATTCCAGAAAATCAGACTCCTAAAGATGAGTTATCTGAATTGGTTCATTTTTTTTTTTTTCTGGGCTTTCTGGAATTGGTTCTCAAATACGGTTATATTTAAAGTGCTAATGACTCTTTTTCCAGTGTGGAAGAGGACGCCAGCAACCCATGGCATGCAAAAGCAAAATATTTGCTAAAATTCTAGCCTGCAGATACCTGTAGTCAAATGCTTATAGAAGGGTAAATTCTAGATGACCAATTATTTGCTGCCATAGAACTTGTTGAAAGTAAGAAGAAACATGGAGTTGATTAGTTGATTCCAAATGAGCTAAATAACTTGAAACAAAACGAGCTCAGGGCTTTTAGCTCCTAGTACAAGTAAAAGACCTAAAACCATCTATGTCTGCCCTAACATCCTACATCCAGTAACCTATATTGTACCAGCTAACCCCTATAGAAATCTTAGCCTAGGGCCAAGTGTTCTAAAAACTGAACCCAATGTGTAGTTTTTGCATGGCTAAATTCCAACAAAAATCAAATTTTTGATGTCGCGTAGTCTATTTGTTAAAGTAAGGGCATTAACTGGAAAGGAATGGGACATAAATAACTGAGATGGGAACAAATGGGCAAATTACAATGTATTGCATAGTTTGAACCTTGAAACTTTAGTTCTAAGCCTTTTATGCAATAAAAAAGTAGCTCTTACATCCCTGCCTAAGATAGTCTCTCCTAAGATAGTCTTTCCTATCTTAGGCAAGGATGCAAGGGCTACATTTATTGCAAAAAATTAAAATTATTTTGTCGGAAGAAGTAATAGCCTCCCCTGAGGTAGCTGTCTTTCTCAAGACTACTGATCCTCCTTATAATCTATTCCCATAACTTCTCTTGACATCTAGACCTATAACAAGAATCACACCTCAGCAGGTTCCAAAGAATGAGATCCAAAGCATGACTCATATAGAAGTGTAATACACACCAAACGACTTGCATCATTTTGCCAATTTGTGCTGATGAAAGCCTGAGGAATATGTATGGTAATATATCTTAAGAGTGTGGAATCACAGTGAAAGAAATATAAAGATAGATGAGGCTGAATTGACTAATGTTAATTCACTACACAAAGATTCCATGTCACTTACTTGGCCTGTGCAGAAGAGAGATGGGTCTTAGACAATGACAGCAGATTATCATAAACATTATCAAGCAATTGCAGCTGCTGTTCTGAATGTGGTTTCATTACTGGGGCAATTCGGTACACTCTCAGGTGCCTGTTACACAGCTACTGATCTGGCAAATGGTATTTTTTCTCTACCTGTTAATAAAGATCATCAGAAGTAATTAGTTTTCAGCTGGCATGGCCAGCAATACACTTTTACTATCCTATGTCAAGGCTATCTCAACTCTCAGCATTATGTCATAATCTACCCTGTAGGAACTTCGATTGCCTCTCCATTCCAATGGAATTATGCTGGCCCATTACATTGATGAAATTATGCTAACCAGACCCGGTAAGTGGGAGAGTGTGATCACCCTACACACATTAATAAGACAATTGCATGCCAGAAGGTGGGAGACAAATCTCCAAAATCTCAGGAGTCTGCCACCTCAGTGAAATCCTTCTAGGTTGAATAACAAGTTGCTGCATCTGTCCCCTTCTAACACTAAGAAAGTGGCACAATATTCAATGGGCCTATTTGGATTTTAGAGGTTACAGATATCTCATTTACCCTACTATGAGCTATTTACTGAGGGATCTGAAAGTTCCCAGTGGTGAATGTGACCCAGAAAAAGAGAAAGGTCTGCAAAAGTCCAGGCTGCAATAAAAGCTTTTCTATCACTTGGTTGTATGATCCAACACATTCAAGGATACTTAATCCCATTTAGAAAAAACAAACAAACAAAAAAACAAAAAACAAACAAAAACTGCAACCTGCTGCCAGCACTCATTTAATTTTACATAAACACACTCTGAGGCTGAAGCAAATCTGACTGATTTTCAATGTGAAAATGAAATATAAAAACTTGTTGTTGCAGTTATTTCTAAACAGAACTAATGTGAGAATCATCTGAATCATCAGAATTGTCTATTTTGGAAAAATCAGATTCACAAAATGAATCTATGGCAACAACTATTCAATGATGTTAACACTACGCACAGGAATGCTGTGTCTTCTATGATTTGATATTTCCAGTTGTCAAGAAGAACCAGAAATGCCATTTGTCAAAGCAATCCCATTACTGGGTATATATCCAAAGGAGTATACATCATTCTATTATAAAGATGCATGCACATGTATGTTTATTGCAACACCATTCACAAAAGCAAAGACTTGGAACCAACCCAAATGCCCATCAGGGACAGACTGGATAAAGAAACTGTGGCACATATACACCATGAAATATTATGCAGCCATAAAAAGGAATGAAATCATGTCCTTTGCAGGGACATGGATAAAACTGGAAACCAACATTCTCAGCAAACTAATACAGGAACAGAAAAGCAAGCATTGCAAGTTCTTACTCATAGTGGGAGTTGAACAATGAGAATACATGGACACAGGGAGTGGAACATCACACACCAGACCCTGTCAGGAGGTAGGGGGTTGAGTAGGAATAACATTAGAAGCAATACCTAATGTATATGAAGGGTTGATGGGTGGAACAGACCACCATGGAACGTGAATACCTATGTAATAAACCAGCATGTTCTGCACATGTATCCCAGAACTTAAAGTATAATAATAAAAAAGAAGTCATTACAGTATACAATATGGTTCAGTTGTCAGTAACTTTTGCCTTGTTAAAAAAAAATTACTACATTTTCTAAATGGAAATACCATTACTAAAACCAGAATGTTATACATAGAATGATGTCTTTTGTTTACCAAGTTGCACAGTAGTGATGCAAAAATAAAAATAAAAGCCAGATATTTCACGGCAAAGTTATCTCAAGATAAACACTGCAGCCACAAGCATGAGTGAGTATTCTTGGGGCAAATGGGAAAAGGGTTAAAGTGCTATTGGCTTTAAAGACAAGTGCTAAAAAATAAGTACTAGTGCTTCTGCAGCCTTTAGCAGACTCTTCAGTAAATCACAGCCCAGACCCTTACGAATTAAAGCAAAGTCATGCCATTTATTTTGCAGTTAACAATCCTTCTTTTTCTTTCTTTCTTTTTTTTAATTATACTTTTAGTTCTGGGGTACATGTGCAGATTATGCAGATTTATTAAAGAGGTACACACGTGCCATGGTGGTTTGCCACATCCATCCCCCTGTCATCTACCTTAGGTATTTCTCCTAATGTTATCCCTCTCCAATCCCCCCACCCCCTGCTATCCCTCCCTAGCCTTCCCACCCCCCAACAGGCCCCAGTGTGTGATGTTCCCCTCCTTGTGTCCATGTTTTGTCACTGTTCAACACCCACTTATGAGTGAGAACATGAGGCATTTGGTTTTCTGTTCTTGTGTTAGTTTGCTGAGAATGATGGCTTCCAGCTTCGTCCATGTCCCTGCAAAGGACATGAACTCATCATTTTTCATGGCTGCATAGTATTCCATGGTGTATATGTGTCACATTTTCTTTACCTAGTCTATCACTGATGGGCATTTGGGTTGGTTCCAGGTCTTTGCTATTGTAGACATGTGCATGTGTCTTTTTAATAGAATGATTTATAATCCTTTGGGTATATACCCAGTAATGGGATTACTGGGTCCAATGATATTTCTATTTCTAGATCCTTGAGGAATCGCCACACTGTTTTCCACAATGGTTGAACTAATTTACACTTCCACCAACAGTGTAAAAGTGTTCCTATTTCTCCACATCTTCTCCAGCATCTGTTGTTTCCAGATTTTTTAATGATCACCACTTTAACTGGTGTGAGATGGTATCTCAATGTGGTTTTGATTTGCATTTCTCTAATGACCAGTGATGATGAGCTTTCTTTCATATGTTTGTTGGCTGCATAAAGGTCTTCTTTTGAGAAGGGTCTATTCATATCCTTCGCTCAGTTTTTGATGGGGTTCTATGTTTTTTCCTTGTACATTTGTTTAAGTTCTTTGTAGATCCTCAATATTAGTCCTTTGTCAGATGGGTCAATTGCAAAATTTTTTTCCCATTCTGTTGATTGCTGGTTCACTCAAATGATTGTTTCTTTTGCTGTGCAGAAGCTCTTAAGTTAAATTAGATCCCATTTGTCTATTTTGGCTTTTGTTGCCATTGCTTTTGGTGTTTTAGTCATGAAGTCCTTGCCCTTGCCTATGTCCTTAATGGTATTGCCTAGGTTTTCTTCTAGAGTTTTCATGGTATTATGTTTTATGTTTAAATCCTTAATCCATCTGGAGGAGGAGTTAATTTTTGTATAAGGTGTAAAGAAGGGATCCAGTTTCAGCTTTCTGCGTATGGCTGGCCAGTTTTCTCAACACCATTTTTTAAATAGGGAATCCTTTCCCAATGCTTGTTTTTGACAGGTTTGTCAAAGGTCAGGGGAAAGTAAAGAGGATCCTGTCATGAACCTTAGGGACCACTGTGTCCAGAGGAAAGCAGAGCACCGAGGTGGCTATTAGAATCCCTGATCCCATGACTTAACTCTAGGACAAAATTTCTGGACCTTTCCTGGGCCAGAGAGAAGGCCTGCAAGGTGAGGTCCAGGCCAGACCACGTTCATCACAAGCTGACTTAAGAACCCTATGCCTTAAGGGAACATTGGCAGTAGTCTGGCCGTACATCTCCTCACCTGACATGGCAGTGGCTACAAGGTGAGAGTCCTCTGCCTTAGGAATTGGGAGGAAGAGTGGAAAGGACTGTCTCTTATAGTTTGAGTGCCAGCTCAGCTGTAATATAATAGAACACCAGATAGATTTCTAAGGTTTTTTATTCTAGTCCCTAACTCCCAGATGGCACCTCTTGACTCACCCAGGGCCTGAGGCACCTCACCACCCTGAAAAGAAGGACACAGGTCTGGCTGATTTTGCCACCTGCTGATTGTAGAAACTCATGGCCTTGAACAAACATAGATAGTAGCCAGAGTGTGGTTACAGCAGGTCTTGAGTGAGACCAGTACTGTGCTGACTTCAAGTCTGACCCACAACAGTCACAGTGGTGGTGGCCAGAGGGCCTTGTGTCACTTCATCCCCAGCTTCAGGTGACTGAAAACACAGAGAGAGACTCTGCTTGTTTGAGAGAAAATAGAGAGAGAACAAAAGCCTCTGCCTAGTAATCCAGAGAATTCTTCTGGATTTTGTCCAAGAACATTTGGGTGGTACCTCTATAAGTCTGCAAGAACCACAGGGTTACTGAAATGGAGGTGCCCTGTAAAGGAAATATAGCTTAGATCACAACACCCCAGTTCTTTCAAATATCTAGAAAGCTATCCCAAGAAGGACAGGTACAAATAAGACTAGACAATGAAGACTATAGTAAATATCTAACACTCCAATGCCCAAACACTGAAGAACACCTACTAGCATCGGCACCATCCAGGAAAACATGACCTCACAAAAATGAACCATGTAGGCCAGGCGTGGTGGCTCAAGCCTGTAATCCCAGTACTTTGCAAGGCTAAGGCAGGTGAATCACGAGGTCAGGAGATTGAGATCATCCTGGTTAACATGGTGAAACCCAATGTCTACTATCATCTCATGCCAATTAGAATGGCGATCATTAAAAAATCTGGAGACAACAGATGCTGAAGAGGATGTGGAGAAATAGGAACACTTTTACACTATTGGTGGGAGTATAGATTAGTTCAACCATTGTGAAAGATAGTGTGGCAATTCCTCAAGGATCTAGAAATAGAAATATTATTGGACCCAGCAATCCTGTTACTGGATACATACCCAAAGGATTATAAATCATTCTGTTATAAAAACACATGCACGCTTATGTTCATTGCGGCACTGTCTAAAATAGCAAAGATCTGGAACCAACCCAAATGCCCAACAGTGATAGACTGGATAAAGAATATGTGGCACATATACACCATGGAATACTATGCAGCCATGAAAAAGGATGAGTTCATGTCCTATGCAGGGGCATGGATGAAGCTGGAAACCATCATTCTCAGCAAACTGACACAAGAACAGAAAACCAAACACCATATGTTCTCACTCATAAGTGGGTGTTGAACAATGATAAAACATGGACACGGGGAGGGGAACATCATACACTGGGGTTTTGGGAGGTTGGGGGCTAGGGACAGATAGTGGGGGTTGGGGAGATTGGGGAGGAATAACATTAGGAGAAATACCTAATGTAGATGACAGGAGTATGGAGGCAGCAAATCACCAAGGCATGTGTATACCTCTTTAGCAACCTTACATGATCTGTACATGTGCCCCAGAACTTAAAGTATGATAAAAAAAAAAATACAAAAAATTAGCCAGACATGGTGGCACGTGCCTGTAGTCCCAGCTACTCTGAATACTGAGGCAGGAAAATCACTTGAACCTGGAAAGTGGAGGTTTCAGTGAGCTGAGATTACACCACTGCCTTCCAGCTTGGGCAACAGAGTGAGACTCTTCCCCCTACCCCTGAAAAAAAAAAAAACCTTAATAGGGCACACAGGGCACCAGGGACCAATCCTGGAGAAACAGAGATATGTGACCTTTCAGACAGAGAATTCAAAATAGCTGCTGTGTTGAGAAAATTAAAAAAAAATTAAAGATAACACTGAGATGGAATTCAGATTTCTATCAAATAAATTTAATGAGGAGATTAAAATAACTAACAAGAATTAAGCAGAAATTCTGGAGCTAAAAATACAACTGGCATATTGAAGAATGCATCAGAGTCCTTTATTATCAGAATTGATCAAACAGAAGAAAGAATTACTGAGCTTGAAGACAGGCTACTTGAAAATACAGTCAGAGGAAACAAAAGAAAGAAGCACACCTATAGGATCTAGAAAATAGCCTCTAAAAGGCAAATCTAAGAGCTACTGGCCTAAAAGAGGAGGTAGAGAAAGAGATAAAAGCAGAAAGTTTTTTCAAAGGAATAATAGCAGAGCACTTCCCAAACCTAGAGAAGGATCAATATCCAAGCACAAGAAGGTTATAGAACACCTAGCAGATTTAACCCACAGAAGACTACATCTAGGCATTGGATAAGAAAACTCTCAAAGGTCGAGGATAAAGAAAAAGATCCTAAAAGCAGCAAGACAAAAGAAACAAATAACATACAATAGAGTTCCAACACTTCTGGCAGCAGTCTTTTCATTGGAAACCTTGCAGTCCAGTAGATAGTGGCATGACATATTTAAAGTACTGAAGAAAATAAACATTTATCCTAGAATAGTATATCCAGTGAAAATATCCTTCAGACATGAAGGAGAAATAATGACTTCCCCAGGCATCAAATGCTAAGGGATTTCAACACCCGGCCTGTCCTACAAGAAATGCTAAAGGGAGTACTTCAAACAGAAAGAAAAGGATATTAATGAGTAATAAATAATCAGTCAAAGGTACAAAACTCATTGATAATAGCACACAGAAAATCACAGACTATTATAACACTATAATTGTAGTGTGTAAACTATTCTTATCCTAAAGACTACACAATGAACCAATCAAAAATGATAACCACAATAACTTTTCAAGACATAGTACAATAAAATATAAACAAAAACAACAAAAAGTTAAAATGTAAGGAGATGCCAAAAAAAAAAAAAGAAAGATATCTGCATATCTGTCCCAAGAGGTCCATAAAGTTGGTTGAGTCCAATAAATTTCTAAATAGAAAAAAAAAAAAAAATGTAGGGCAATGAAGTTAAGGTGTCAATTTTTTTATTAGTTTTCTTTTTGCTTGTTTATCTGTTTATGCCAACAGGGTTAAGTTTTTAGCAGGTTAGAATAATGGATTAGAAGATAATATTTGCAAGCCTCAGAGTAGCCTTGAACAAATGAACAAAAAATACAATGGACACCCAAAAAATAAAAAGCAAGAAACTAAATTATATCACCAGAGGAAATTATTTCCACTAGAAGATGAAAGTAAGAAAAGAACAAAAAAAGAGAAGACCAGAAAACAAATAACAAGATGGCAGAGATAAATCTTTACCAATAATAACATTAAATGTAAATGGAACAAATTATCCAATCGAAATACACAGACTGGCTGAATCAATGGAAAAAAAACACACACAAGAAAAAGAAAAGAAGAAGAAGAATAGAAATAGTAGAAGAAAGAAACTAATAAAAATCAGAGCAGAAATAAATGAAAACTGAAATAAAACAATACAAAAGATCAATGAAACAAAACATTAGTTTTTTTGAGATGTTAAACAAAACTGACAAAACTTTAGCCAAACTAACTTAGAACAAAAAGAGAGAAGATTGAATTTAATTAAATTAGAAATGAAAAAAGAGACATGTCAACTGATACTGAAGAAATTCAAAGGATTATTAATGGTTACTATGAGCAATTATATGCTAATAACTTTTAAAAATTTAGAATAAATAAATAAATTTCTAGAGACATACAACTTACCAAGATTGAACCAAGAAGAAATCCGCAACCTGAGCAGATTACAAGGAAAAAGATCAAAGCTATAATAAAAAGTCCCCCACTAAAGAAAAGCCCAAAATCTGATGTCTTCACTGCTTAATTCTACCAAACACTTAAAGAAGAGCTAATACTAATTCTACTCAAACTATGCCAAAAAATAGGGAGGAGGGAATATTTCCAAACTCATTCTATGAGGTCAGTATTACCCTGATACCAAAACCACACAAATACGCAACAGAAAAAGAAAACAGCAGGCCAATATCTCTGATGAATACAGATACAAAAATCCTCAACAAAATACTAGAAAATCAAATTCAGCAATACATTAGAAAGATCATTCATCATGACCAAGTAGGATTTATGCCTGGGTGCAAGGATGTTTCAGTATATGCAAATCAATCAATGTGATACATCATATAACAGAATGAAGAATAAAAAACCATATGATCATTTCAATTATTGCTGGAAAAGCATTTGATAAAATTCAACACTTCTTCTTGAAAAAAAACCCTCAAAAATACAGGGTATAGAAGAAACATAATAAAAGCCACATAAAACACACCCATGGCTAGTATTATACTGAACCGGGAAAAACTGAAAGCCTTTCCTCTAGTATTTGGAAAATGACAGGTATACCCACTGTCATCACTGTTATTCAACTTGGTACTAGAGGGCTTAGCTAAAGCAATTGGATAAGAAAAAAATATAAAGAGCATCTAAATTGGAAAAAATAAGTCAAATTATCTTTCTTTGCAAATAATATAATCATCTATTTTGAAAAACCTAAAGACTGCCCAAGAAAACTATTAAACTGATAAATAAGTTCTGTAAAGTTGCAGGGTACAAAATCAACATACAAAAATCAGTAGTGTTTCTATATGCCAAAAGTGGACAATCTGAAAAAGCAATTAAAAAGTAATTCCATTTATAATATACACATAAAACTATGTAAGAATTAACTTACCAGAAGTGAAAAATCTCTATAATAAAAGTTATAAAACACTGATAGAAATTGAAGAGGACACCAACAAATGTTATATTTCACGTTTATGAATTGGAAGACTCAATATTGTTAAAATGTTCATACTATCCAAAGAAATTTACAGATTCAATGCAATTTCTATCAAAATACCAATAACATTCTTCACAGAAATTAAAAAAAATAACCTGGAATTTATGTGGAACCACAAAAGATTCATAGTAGCCAAAGCTATCCTAAGCAAAGGAAACAAAACTGGAAGAATTGCATTACCTGACTTTATACTACAAAGTGATAGTCACCAAAACAGTATTGTGCTGGCATAAAAACAGGCACATAGACCAATGGAACAGAATAGAGAAACCGGAAACAATTCCACACAACTACAGTGAACCTGTTTTTGACAAAGGTGCCAAGAACATACAATGGGGGAAGTACAGTCTCTTCAGTAAATGGGGCTGGGAAAACTGGATATGCATATGCAGAAGAATAAAATTCAACCCCTGTCTTGCCATTCACAAAAATCAAATGAAAATGGATTAAAGACTTAAATATAAGGCCTCAAACTATGAAGCTACTACAAAAAAAAAAAAAGTGAAAAATCTTCAGGACACTGGCTTGGGCAAAAAATTCTTGAGTAATACCCCACAAGCACAGGCAACCAAAGCAAAAACGAATGAATGGGATAACATCAAGTTAAAAATCTTCTACATAGCAAAGGATACAATCTACAAAGTACAGAGATTACCCACAGAATGGGAGAAAATATTTGCAAACAACCCATATGGTAGGAGATTAATAGCCAGAAGATACAAGGAATGCAAACAACTGCATAGAAAAAAAACTAATAATCCAATCAAAAATGGGCAAAAGATCTGAATACATTTCTCAAAAGAAAGCAAACAAATTGAAAGCAGGTATATTAAAAGTTGTTCAACATCACTGATCATCAGAGAAATGCAAATCAAAACTACAATAAGATATCATCTCACCCCAGGTAAATGGCTTATATCCAAAAGACAAATGTTGGTGAGGATGTGGAGAAAGGGGAATCCTTGTACACTGTTGGTGGAAAAGTAAATTAGTATAACCACTACAGAGAACAGTTTGGAGTTTCCTCAGTAAATTGAAAATTTTGCTACCATATGATCCAGAAATCCCATGGCTAGGTGAATACCCTAAAGAAAGGAAATAATATATTTAAGAGATACCTGCATTCCTATGTTTGTTGCAGCACTGTTTACAACAGCTGAGAGTTGGAAGCAACCTAAGTGTCCATCAGTGGATGAATGGATAAAGAAAATGTGGTACATATGCATAATGGAGTATTATTCAGCCATACAAAAGAATGAGATCCTGTCATTTGCAACAACATGGATGGAACTGGAGATCATTATCTTAACTGAAAGACAAACATTGCATGTTCTCATTTATTTGTGGGATCTAAAAATCAAAACATTGAACTCATGAAACAGAGAGAGTGGAAGGATGGTTACCAGAGACTGGGAAGGATAATGGGGAGCTTGTCGGGGATGTAGGGATGGTTAATGGGTACAAAAAAATTAGTTAGAAAGAATAAATAAGACCTACTATTTGATAGCAAAACAGGGTAACTATAGTCAATAATAATTGCACATTTTAAGATAACTTAAAGAGCATTATTGGATTGTTTGTAACACATTAGAGAAATGCTTGAGGGAATGTATACCCATTCTCTATGATGTGCTCATTCCATTACATTCCTGTATCAAAACATCACGTGCACACCTTAAACATATATACCTACTATGTATCCACAAAATTTAAAAAATAAAACAAAAATTGAAAAGAAGATCTGGGTAAGATATATGTGGACAAATCTGCATTCACAGGCACAGAATGTGAAGGTATTTGTATCTCACATGATGCTCACCAAAGAATTCTCTTGGCAGAGGCATATTTCAATAATGAAGTGGATTGGATGACCGCTTTCTGCGGACATCAGTTCATTTCCTTCCTCAGACCCCTCTGCCATTGTCTGGTAGGCTTATGAACAAAGGAGCTATGACAGCAAATGTCTTAGAACAGTTAGCATTGCTATAATACCTAAGGCTGGGTGATTTATAAAGAAAAGAGGTTTATTTGACTCGTGATTCTGCTGGATGGAAGTTCAGCATCTGATGAAAGCCTCACTGCTTCCATTAATGGCAGAAGCCAAAGGGTAGCTGGAGTATGCAGAGATCACACAGGGAGAGAGAGGAAGGTGCCAGGTTCTTTTTAACCACCAGCCCTCATGGGAACTAATAGAGTGAGACCTCATTTAATACCAGCAGGGTGGTACCAACCCATTCTTGAGTTGTCAGCTCTCAAGACTCAAACATCTTCCATTAGGCCCCACCTCCAACATTAAAATTTAGATCAAAAACAGATTAAATCAGGGATCTAATTTCAACATGATTCTTTCACGGGTATAAATCAAGTTTGTGCAACCTACAGCCCGCAGACCGCATGTGGCCCAGGATGGCTTTGAATGCCACCCAACACAAACTGGTAAAACTTTCTTAAAACAACATGAGTTTTTTGTCATTTGTTTAAGCTCATCAGCTATAGTTAGTATTAGTGTATTTTATGTGTGGTCTAAGATAATTCTTCTTCCAATGTGGCTCAGGGAAACCAAAAGATTGAACATCCCTGATGTAAACTATAGCAGCAGCAGTGAGGGTTATGCCTGGGCTCAGCCACATGTACTTCCACTCGAATCAGAAATTGGTCAGATTGCAAGTATGCCATTTGGAAAATGGAGTCTGGAGAATTAGCTTCTGGAAACTTGCGTTTGACAAAGCGGCACTGAGCCAATGAACTGCAGCCAATAATATGTGACTCACAAATATCACAAAAGAATATCAAATGTGTTAGTAGTCATCTAAAGGCCATAATTATGAAATTAATTTGACTTAGGAGAGTTACACCTGAAAGCCAAGGTTTACCAAACAAACAATTCCCAGAACTTAACCTAAAACTATTCCCATAATCCTTTGCCACAAAAAATTAGAAAAATCAAATTTGAAACTGTGATAACATATTTATTTTTTCTAAATTATATGTGGAATATATCTTGTTTGATGTCAAAAAAAGTTCTGTTTCACTGTTTGAGGACTCTTTTTATGGCTTTCCATAGACACATACACATGAACATACTTATATCTCAAACTTCTTCACCTCTAGTGTAGATTTTATTTTTATTTCACATAATGAAGTGTCTCCTGTTGACAAGGGGTGATTATGAGGGCGTTCATTACACTCAAAGGAATGGATTCTGGCCCAAAATAACAATTTTCTCCTGTAGAGAGGCAACAAAGCTTCTCTTGAAAGCTTTTTGACTAGGATGTGAACAGGGCCTCTGTTCCCTAGTCAACATAAAACAGGTTAATGTTTTGAGGGGTAAAGAATCAGACCCAATAGCAATCAAAATATTGGGAAGAAAATGAAACATTGCACTAAAAATATTTCTGCCACATAACCATAAAACAAATTTTAAAGTAAAAACCTTGAGGGAAGTTCCTTTTATTTCCATGTGATAAAGGATATCTCTCTTTTTGTCATAGCAATTTATTTTCCCCATGGCATTTAATGGTAACTTTTTTTTCCTGAAGGGACATTTCATTGTTATTTCCCTTAAAAATCTGGCTTCTCTGAGCTTTTCTAAATAACATAATCACCCACTTTTGAATCCTCATGAAGAAAATTCAAAGCACAAACTAACAGCCTTCCTTTGATTTTAGAGCATGTTCAAACAAAAGTATTTTATTTTTTGGATACCTTTCCAACAGTGATTTGTGAAAATTTATACATATCTTATAAACATTTTTTAGAATCACCCTCCCAATTAACAAAGGAAATTTCTAAAGAAGTATGAAGAATGACCTTAGCAGTCTAAATTTTGCATTTGCTTAAGGCCAATGAGCATTTTTACTATTTGGTCAACAAGACAGGGCTGCAGATTTGTGTGTCTATGTTCGTCGTGATAAATGGTTTTTATGATATATTCCTAATTTTTGTCTGGTTCTCCTCTATGGGAAGCACCATACATTAGTAAAAGGACTGGGCAGAGTTAGTCAAGCAAGGTAAATTCTTTAAAATGATTAAAAATTATTCCTCTCCCTGCATGCAGAACTTAGTAATGTGACACATTCACAATGTGAAGTCCTTGCCAAATGGTGTTTCAGATTTTTCTTGATAGAGGTGAAGTCCATCTCTCCAGTATTTGAATCTGGATTCAATTTGAATCTGGATTCATTTGCCTCAGCTGGCCATGTGAGCCGCTAAGGTCAATGGGAGGTATAGTGAATGTGACACAAATAGAGTCATAAAAGTAACTCTCACATTCAGACATCTCTTGGTGCTCCTGAAATACTTCTGCCACCACATGAACATCCACAGACTGGCATACTGAAGGATGATCAACTCTATGAAGAAAGCACCCCTGTAGTCAAAGCTGGTCCCCGTCAGCTGACAGTCCTGTCAAAAATCATTGAACCTGGCCCTGATCACAAAAACTGCTCAGCAAGCTTATTTAAATTGCCAACCCAAAGGATCACAAATTAAATAAATGTGTGGTTTTATGTTTTGGGCTTTTTTTTTTTTTTTTTTTTTTTTTAGTCTTTGTGTTTTCGGATGGTTTATTACATAGTAAAGGCTAACTGATCATGCAAGTAACTGGTTGTCTCCATCAGTTAGTGTATAGAGCTTATAGGGCTAGGATCAAAGAATATGGATTCCTCCAGAGAGAATGCCCTCTTGGGTACTATCTCTATGCAGTAAAATAGAGCCTGGAAATCACAACCTGGGTCAAATCCAGGCTAATTATTTTATTTCACCAGCTAAGATCAGATTCTACATTTACGAAATGAGGATGTGTGGATAATAATACCTACCTCATAGAAACGTTAAGCAGACTAAATGTGATCATCAATATCATCTGTTTGTATGGCATCTGGTACATAGCAAGTAATTAAACTGTAGCTATATCATCACACAAAAATAACAAAATTGAGCAGCAGGGGAGTGATAATAAATATTGTAAGGTCCTTTTGTAGCCAACATAACTCCAAGGTCTATGCCATGCTAACTGGAAACTCCTAACATCTTTGGCTCTTGAAAAGAATATCACATTTTCTTTGGTGGCTACATCCAAGTGATCTTTCGTCAAGGCTATAAAATCTTTGGTTCTATACCCCAACCTACTCCCTTCTCCTCCTTTCTTCACAGGTGCCCAGTGACTTTATGCTACTCAGAGGCCCCCCTCAAGCACCTGGCAAAGCTACCTTCACCTAAGCGAGTTATCACCCTGTGGGACAAATGTCCTGCTCTGCCCCCTCCACCAGCACACTCATCCCCACCCCTATCACCAACTTCTAGTTCACCACTTGAAAGTAGGGAAACTAAGCTACTGCAATACCTGCTAGTAAAACAGGTAACTCCAGTCCCTCTCCTAAGTAACACATTTGTGTCTTTTAAGTGTTTTCAGTAATTTATATTTTCAGGTTGGGCTGCTGGAGGCCTCAGGCAGGCTCATATAGAGGGCATGGGCCCGCTATCTGCAGGTGTCTCATATTTTGTTACAGGGTCATTTTGCCACTCCCTCTGTCACTCTAATTTCTGAGATTTAAATCAGCAAGAACATCCATGCCAAAAAAAAGGTTGTGCTATGAAAAGCCCTCAACAAATCCACCAGAAAAAAATACATATTTTTGGTGTGACTTTCACTTGACTCTAACAAATATATTTACATAGGAATTATCTAGTGAATCTAAAGGTTGCTTTTAGTAATTGCTTTTGTTAGAAATCCGAAGGCCAAGATAATTTTCCTGTGTTTTTCTCATTTCTTAGCACATATCGAAAAACATTTATTTAAATAAACAGAACAAATATACATATGTACTATGAATGGCTGTCAATCCTTAATTGCTGAAGTTATAGCTTTTGATATTTCCTTCCTTGTCTAAAAGTACTTCTATTACATTTAACACAGACAAGTATCACAGCAAGATTGACCAAGAGGAAATTCAAGAGAAAAACTCCGTGGAAGAGTACCAAAGCAGAGAATGACATCCAACTTCCCCTCCTCTCTCAAGGGACTCCCACACTGGCGTCCACATAATATATCTAATTAAAAACAGCAATGAGAAAAGGAAAAACTGGACCCACATGCTTTTTTAAATTCAGCTGGCATAATCCCTGTGTTCCTAAACCTCCCTTGTGTCATAAAACCCATGGCCAGCCCCACACCCAGCTAAGCTGCAGAGCTCTACAGTGCAACAGGAGGCAAAGGCAGTAGTCTGTCCTAAGACTCTCATACAAGCCAGCCTGCTTATCTAGAGCTCAAGCCAGAAACTATGGTTGCAAGACAGAGCATCAGTAGAGATTCTGTCAAGGTGAAAATTCACATGAAAAACTAAGCTCATTGTTAAAGTATGACAAGAACTTAAATAAGTTTGCACAAATTTCTATGCATATTGGTTTGGAGTACAGAGGTTAGAATTCTGCGGCAATGAGAGAAATTTTCAAGTTTGCAGTAAACATTCTGAAGCAAAGACCCCAAAGCATGAACAGCTGAGAAGACAGTCATCTGTTCTAGGAAGGTGATCATGCAAAGAGTGGGCAGGAGGTGAATGGAAGTGGTGAATAATTTCATTAGCTGCATAATCTTGATTATCATAGAAGAAGCATAGCTCATAACTGTCTATAGTTGATGTCTTTTCTGGTGTGTCAAGAGATGTTATTACAAGAAGTATTTAAGATTGACAACCTGAAGACAATGGTGCCTATTCCCATGAAGAGTTCTAAGATCCCAGTGGAATAGAGCTGGCATAGTCCTGCCTGCAGTGGCTTCTGTAATTACTAGTTGCTGTCGCTTTTAGAAAATGAGTTCACCAGGCTTGAAGAAGAGCAAGAGCAAGACTGCCATAAAAATGGCACTGAATGCCAATATATAATCATCTCAGTTTTGAACTCAAAGTTCAGAGAATGTGCAAGGTGACAAGGGCCCTTGGCAAGGGAGAAATCTGGTGTGAAGTATCAAACCAGGATAGGTAAGGTATCCATGCAGGACCACCTGACTTAATTAGGTGATGAAGAAATCCAAATGAAGGGGTGGTCTAAGACATACAAGGAGTGTGTCTACCTGTGGGTGAGACCTGGATACAGCAGGGTAAATGTGCCTTTAGCATGTAATGAAAGGGGCACAGGTACAGCCAGCACAAGGAGGCAAGTCTCCGCAGAGAGAGAGCAACTTCCTTGTACGGAGGGGAAATGGGTTACATTCACAGAGACAGACTACAAGGTAAATAGATTAGGGATAATGGGAGCCACATTTCTTTTTTTTTTTTTAAATTGCATTTTAGACTTTGGGGTACATATGAAGAACATGCAAGATTGTTGCATAGGTACACACGTGACAGCATGATTTGCTGCCTTCCTCCCCATTACCTACATCTGGCATCTCTCCCCTTGCTATCTCTCCCCATCTCCCCACCTCCCGCTGTCCCTCCCC
>NW_022437001.1:11332397-11357154 GCF_009761245.1 Sapajus apella
AGACTCCAGTGTGTGATGTTCCCCTCCCTGTGTCCATGTGTTCTCATTGTTCTACACCCGCCTATGAGTGAGAACATGCGGTGTTTGATTTTCTGTTCTTGTGTCAGTTTGCTGAGAATGATGGTTTCCAGGTTCATCCACGTCCCTAAAAGGGACATGAACTCACCGTTTTTATGGCTGTGTAATATTCCATGGTGTATATGTGCCACATTTTCCCTGTCCAGTCTATCATCGAGGGGCATTTGGGTTGGCTCCAGGTCTTTGCTATTATAAAGTGCTGCAATGAACATTCGTGTGCATGTGTCCTTATAGTAGAATGATTTATAACCCTTTGGATATATACTCAGTAATGGGATTGCTAGGTCAAATGAAATTTCTATTTCTAGGTCCTAGAGGAATTGCCACACTGTCTTCCACAATGGTTGAACAAATTTACACTCCCACCAATGGTGTAAAAGTGTTCCTATTTCTCCACATCCTCTCCAGCATCTGTTGTCTCCAGATTTTTTAATGATCACCATTCTAACTGGTGTGAGATGGTATCTCAATGTAGTTTTGATTTGCATTTCTCTAATGACCAGTGATGAGGAGCATTTTTTCATGTTTGTCGGCCTCATGTATGTCTTCTTTTGTAAAGTGTGTGTTCATATCCTTCGCCCACTTTTGAATGGGCTTGTTTGTTTTTTTCTTGTAAATCTGTTTTAGTTCTTTGTAAATTCTGGATATTAGCCCTTTGTCAGATGGGTAGACTGCAAAAATTTTTTCCCATTCTGTTTGTTGCCAATTCACTCTAATGACTGTTTATTTTGCTGTGCAGAAGCTGTGGAGTTTGATTAGGTCCCATTTGTCTATTTTGGCTTTTGTTACCAATGCTTTTGGTGTTTTGGTCATGAAGTCCTTGCCTACGCCTATGTCCTGAATGGTTTTGCCTAGATTTTCTTCTAGGGTTTTTACAGTGTTAGGTCTTATGTTTAAGCCTTTAATCCATCTGGAGTTAATTTTAGTGTAAGGTGCCAGGAAGGGGTCCAGTTTCTGCTTTCTGCACATGGCTAGCCAGTTTTCCCTACACCATTTATTGAACAGGGAATCCTTTCCCCATTGCTTGTTTTCGTCAGTTTTGCCAAAGATCGGATGGTTGTAGATACGTTGTGTTGCCCCCAAGGCCTGTATTCTGTTCCATTGGTCTATATCTCTGTTTTGGTACCAGTACCATGCTGTTTTGATTACTGTAGCCTTGTAGTATAGGGAGCCACATTTTTTAATGTTGGAGAATGGTGTTATGAATATGGAAAATGAGAAAAGTCTAATGAACCCTGTGATGTAAGAATGGAATTGGAGGTGTTGGTGTGAATTTGTGGAGAGAGACCTCCCTAATCTCCCAAGTCTCTATTTCCCTAACTACCTAACTCTCTAACTCCCTAACCGCCTAACTCAGCTGAGAGGGCCAGAGAGCAGAAGAAACATCCCCATAGTAATAAACACACCTGGCTTCCAGATCGTGGCTTCTAAATATTATTCTACACTAGAAGGAATAAGGACTTCTTGGAGAAATTCCTGATTCCAGGGCTGGGACTGGGAAACATACAGGATGACCCTGGAATATCTTGTGTCAAAAAACAAGGAATTGCTCAAAGAAGAATAATAACATATCAATAGAATACAAAAAGCAGCTGTACTGGGCTCCCACTGGCCAATCAAGGACAAATTGGTTATCAAAATACAGGATGATAAATAACTGATTATAAGTTATTGAAGAAAATAAGAAACCAAAAGTCCATATATATTTAAATGAATAAACTGAAAGTTTGATGGATAATGAACTATTCACAGTTTTAAACTTCCCAAAAAAATATGTTACAGTGAGTAACTTCACTGTGGAGACATCACCTTTACATCAAGTGATGATACAAATCAAAATTGTGCCCTACCTGAAAAGATTCCAAGAAAGTGCACATAGCATCATTTCTGCGACATTCGTGCCAAAGATGCACAACTTAAATATAACCAAAAGGCAAAATTAAATAAACCCAGATGGAAAGTCATTCTAAAGAGTAAATTGGCCAAAGTTATGTAATCCAGAAAGCTGAATTTAAGACAGGGAGCTGTCTTAAACTGAAGGAGACTAAAAACACATGACAAACACAACATGATGTTGAACCCTTTCGACATAAAGGATGGTACTGGTCAGTCGTCAAAACTTGCATGGGGTCTGAGAATTAGAGTGGTAATGTATTGATTTTAACATTATAATTTTGATTATCGTGTGGCTATGTAGGATAAAGTCCTTGTTTTTAGGAAATGTTTATTCAAGTGCTCAAGATTGATGGGGCATCAGGTGGTCAGCTTACTCACATGGTTTCAGAAATTTCTATAGATGTTGCCAAAAGTTTTTGGGAGTTGGGGACCAGGGAAAAAATTGTCTCCAGTTGTTCACTCAGAACAGATATTACCAGGGCTCCAGTCAAATATCTTCAGGTCTTTGCTAGAACACTACCCAGGAATTCGCCAACTTTGCAGCGCTTCACTATGTCATTCAATTTTTAAAACTATTTCACCAACTGGAAATGTTAAAATTGGATGGCATACTGAAATAATTACTAATATCCCACTGTCCATAGTCCAATTATTACCCATGAGAAATCTAGCGTAAACAACACAGTTTTTAAAAACTGAATATTTCTTCTGAAGAAAGGCAACAGAAATGATTTTCTCTCTGAAGATAAATACATGTATCTAAGGATGAGGCTGTACGGGAAATGCTTATCAGACACAGAGAATCAAAGAGATCTACAGTCCTATATCCTATAAGTGTTAGGCAGGTCTTTCTAAATCAAAACTCTCTCTTCTAAATCAGAACCTTTATCTCTAACAGCCAAGCAGTCTAATGACAATAATTATCAGGCCATTTATCTGACCAGAATGCCTTCTCCTCAGTGGGGAGAATGCCACGTCGGCCAGGGTTATCTGTTTTAATAGATACCGGGGGTTTCATTCTTCATTTACTCATCTAACAATTATTTACCCAGCAATACGCCTTTTTGCCCAACTTTCTGCTAGGTGCTATGAAGAAGTCTATAACTTCTTCATAGGAGTTTTCACATTTTATTTGGGAAAACACAGAAAGTCACCTGAAAGTTTAAGCAAGATCACAAAACCCCATGCTAACAGAAAATATGTAAAACTGAAGCATTATTAAATTATAAAAAATCTCTACATTGTTAGGAAAGAAACAGATTAAACAAAGAAGAAAAGCTTTGAACAAAAACTAAAGTGTCATAGAGACTCTCCTTCCATGGTATAAGAATTCTGTGTATCCTTTGGTTTTTTCATTGTGGCTCTTGAAGCATTATATATGTCACTTGTATTCTTGTAGAATGAGAAGGGCCATATGGCTACCTTTATACATATAATAATATTATTGGCTTTAAAATCAAGTGACCTTTCTTGGATCACAATGTAGCATACACATGGTATAAACAGCTTACAATCCCCCGTTAACAAAGCTAATAAAGTTAACATTGGTCTCTTAATTTTGTTTGCCTTTTCATTTTCTCAACATTGAGGAAAATAAAATTAGATCAAAATTAATTTTTAGGCTCAGGAGACGTTGGACTTCATGCCTACTCTCTTTATTACTCCAAATGTAATTAAGTATGTTGACTTCAGTAAATGTACCTTCTGCCATGCATGCATCGATTTCAACAGTAATGAGTTTGCATTCATTATAATTTATTTTAGCCAGATAATTAATACCACCCTTGTTTATTTCTTCAATCATGAAAAAGAATGAATGTTTGCTTATTTGTTTGCACATGGTGATGATTCAAGGGTCTTCTGTATGCTGCTAAATTGCAGTATAAAATAAGGTACTAGCTCCATGGGAGCTTCAAATCTTCCATCATTGAACATTGTTCAGGACTAAGAGCATAGAAACCATGGCTTACAAGGGCCCAGGTACATCCATTTTTATTCTAAGCAGTGTAATGGTATTCCTAAAATCCTAAGCCACCAGGTGGACATCTGAAGAATAATCAGTCATGTTTTTAAATACCTAAGCTTCAACATGGATAATAATCTACAGTCTCATAATTTTATCTTGCCATTGAGACTCCAGATTTTTTTCCAAGTATTTTGCAATTTATTTTATGACTCTCATATTTTCCTCCCTTGCATATATTTACTCTACGTGGTTGTTTCCAGTGTTTTTTTTGCCCAGTTCACCTTTGCTTGCCTCACAAATGAGTACATGTCTCTTTTATTGGATCATTTTCCATCTGGAACTTGATAGACACAAAAGAAAGAAAATCCAAGGGACTAACTTTGCCTTTCAGCTATTACCAAAAACTTTATTTCCCTTCCTTTCTTGGTGTATTATGATTCTTTAGAATGACAGAACCAACAGAATGTGTATTTTTGGATATAGATATAGTAGACACAGATGTATGTATACACACACACTCAAAGGCCACACACATATATACACACAGACACACACAGAAGGGGAAGGGAGGGAGGGAGGGAGAGAGAGAGAGCGACAGAGAGAAAGAGAGAGCGAGAGAGGGAGATTGATTTATTATAAGGAGGTGGTTCATGTGATTATGGAGGGTTGGAAGTTCCAAGATCTGCAGTCAGCTGGTTGGAGATCCAGGAGAGCCAATGGCATAAGTTCTAGTCCCAAAGCCAGCAAGTTTTAAAGCTAAGAAGAGTTAATGTTTCAGTCTGTCTGAAGACCAGAAGATACCAATGTCCTAGCTCAATCAGTCAGGCAGAAGGATTTCTCTCTTACTCAGCATTTTTCTCTTATTCAGGTCTGCTGCTGACTGGATGAGACCCTCCCACATTAGGGAGGGCAATCTGCTTTACACGGTCTATTGCTTTACATTTTAATCTCATCAGAAACACTCTCACAGACACATCCAAGATAACGTTTAGCCAAACATCTAGCTACTCCCTGGCCCAGTCAAGTTGACATATAAAGTTAACCATCACATTGACTTCTTCCTTACAAAAATATGTAACAACATATTTGATAGGATTTTGCTAAATATCTTTAGAAAAGCACACAAATAATGAAAAAAGACATTTTCTTATTATCTACATTTCAGTGACTTTTGCCTACAATGGCTTATTCTGAATCAACAACACTGTCCAATAGAAATGTCTGCAAAGAGAGAAATGTTCTACTATCATCCTGTTCCATATAATAGCCTCTAATTAAATATGGCTGTTGAATCCTTGGAGTGTCATGAGAGCATTTTAAAAAGTAACTTTTTAATTGTATTTAATTGGAATTAAATTAAATTTAAATATCCACTTGTGACTAGGGTCTGTCATATTGGACATCACAACTAAAATGAAAAATTATTTTAAAATGGGAATCCGTTCTCAGTAATCCAATACTCAGAAGTGCAAACATTTCCACTGACCTTTCTTTGCAGGAAAAAACAATAAAGGAAAAGGTTCATGTTGGAAATCTTGATGATTTATATTTTGAACTTAGCTTTGGGATCCTGAATATTGACCTGAAGAGGCCACCAAAATAAGATACTTAATTGCTTTCCTGTTCCATGCACACTCTTATAATGTTCAAATGGGCTTTCTTACTTCAATCAAATAGAAGTTAGACATTCAGTCTCAGATGCAAAGATGTACTCCCTGAGCTTCAATTTATTTAAAAATAAATATTTTTATTTGAATCAGAGTATGTTAAAAGAAATAGATATGTAAACCTCCTACAGAGATGAAGGGTATCTCTAGAAAGATAATTTGCTTCTATCATTGTGCCCTTTCATGGAAGCTCATCATTATTTCAAAAGCTCAGAGGTCTCCCTGCCATATTATGGAGGTGCCATCTTTCATGTTGAAGGTCTTCCATTAGAGAAGGGGGATGAACTGAAACACAATTGATGGTCCTCAGAAAGAAGCACAGCATCAATGATACTTACAACTAGGCAAAGAACAAAAAAATCAGGGTAAACAGTTATTACTGTGCCAAAAGTCACTGATAATCATCCAAGGTAGGTAAGAACCAACAGGTACATTGAAGAGTGGACTCCTAGTACATGTTCTAAATATTCTGAACACTATATAGATTATGTGTTATTTTAATGGTAGTACATAAATGCTAAACTGAACCGATAATACTGTCAAATAAGCTAGTCACCTCTTAGACTGCTTACCTCTAAAATAAAATAATTTTGCACATAATATTTAATCCTTAAGGGTTTCAGCAAAAAAAATGCAGGTGAATATTAAAATGCTAACAGAGGACTTAACAAATTTTAAATACAAAAACAAACAAACAAAAAAAAATAGGCTGATCACATTACAAAAAGGCCAAAGAAGAACAATTCTGCTGCCAACAGACTTTTAGTTCAGAAACATTCTTTTTTTGGTAATTCAAGGAAGACAACTACAATTGTGTACTTTTTCCCACTATATGAAGAATATCAATAATCTTTCCCTCCACAATAAATTCTTGTCAATATAGGCTAGAAATTTGGCCTCTCATATCCTCAAGAAATAAATAAATGTTAAGAAAACAGAAATAGTTTCAGGATCAAAATTATCTACTAAATCATGCAAATAATCTGTTTATTGTTGAAATTCATTTTATTGAGCTTTTTTTCCCCAAGATCTAAACAATTTTTCTTCTGAAAATTTTTAGAGTGATGCCAATAGTACTACCTTCCTTCAAATAATGTCTAAATCATATTTATCCTTTTTTTTTTTTTTTTGGCTCCCAGACATATCAAGAATACAAAAATTCTGCTGTCAGACCAAGCCAAATAAACTGACAGATAGAGAGATGGGAATTTCCATTTTACTCACATTCTTATGCTTCACATAGAACAATACAACACTCACACAGAATGTAATATGTTATTTTCCCATCAAGAAATTTACCTTTTACTTGAAAACTGGAGGTCTGAGCTACTTCTAACATTGCTGCAGAAGCACCAATACATGCTAAAACACTTTGAATTAAACTATGGAGTAAATATATATGCATTTATGTGATATTAATGGAAGCTGTCTTCTCGGTGGACCCTACAGTTTCTACTCTAGTGGTAGTTTTATCCCATTCTTAAAAAACGTCCTTCATAATTTTTTTTTTTAATTCTATACCATCCTTACTAGTTTCCCTATTAAGATTGGGTCTGGGGCAGGGTTTCTCAGCCTCAGCACTATTTACATTTCAAACTGGATAATTCGTTGTTGAGCGTGGTCTTGCATATTGTAGGATATTTAGCAGCACCTTTTCTACCCACTAGATGCCACAAGCACATCCCCTCCTACCCCAATTGTGATGTCTAAAAGTGACTCTAGATATTTTTGCCAGAAGTCCCCTAGGGTAGCACCCTCTCTTGGTTGAGAAACAGGGTTTAGGCCTACCATACAAATCAAGGAAGTCATAGTTTGATAGCAGAGATGTCCAGTTTGAGCCAAGTGAGCTCTTTGCTGTATACTTAAATGTAGATGCATTACAATTGAAGACTTAGGTAATGGATACTTTGAGCATTAATTCAGGAAGAAAATACTGAAAATTTAGAAAAGTCTCTAACTTTACATTCTTCATCTCCTTTGGCCTACCCAATGTTTTTATAAATTTCTGGTCATCAGCCGGATATGGTGCATATACCTGTATTCCCTGCACTTTGAGGGGCCGAGGCGGGTGGATCACCTGAGGTTAGAAGTTTGAGACAAGCCTGGTCAACATGGTGAAACCCCATCTCTACTAAAAATACAATTTTCTATCAACATGGGCTTAAAAAAACTTTTCTTATTCATGTGAAGATAAAAATCATTAATGTATTTGAGTTTTCCTTTTAGTTGTTTTGAGTAATTTAGATGATCACATCCATTTTTCACAAGCTTCAATCATTTTCAGAGATATGCTTCTCTGAAAATCTGTAGTCTGAATGCATGTTTTAGATATCTAGGTAGAAGAGGAAGCAAACCAATAATTGACCAATATTCAGTGGTTAAGCATTTTTAATTTTTTGATAATAACATCTAGAGATTGCAACAGAACTGGTAGAAAATGGAGTTTTGAAAACTTGTCTCAGAAGTAACCATTTTATTTCCAGCTTAAAAAAAAAAAAAAAAAAAAGCAAGCCAGTGATGCAGCTTCGACAGCCAGTACCGTTCTGGACCGGACCATCTTTATTATAGACCAACAATTTATTGCATCCATGCTGAGAAAGTTTTCAATAAGAAGCAACTGCCACTCTGCCAGAGGTGATGACATTTGGAATTTCAGCAGTATTGAGGAAGTGCAGTGAGCCTAAATAAAACCTGGATACACGTCAAAACACTAACATGTGAGCACCATTCTTGTTGCTTTCTGTCAATTGTATAAAAAGACAAATCTATATTTTTCTGTTGGTCTTTGTGATTTTTAGAGATTCTTTTGAACTTCCTCTGAACTCACTGGATTCCATTTACCGGATCTGTTTGACAGTTCGTAACCATAAAGCAACTATTGCAATCTCTCAAAGTTGAAAAAATATTTCCATTAAAAAAAAAAACCTCTTTAATCTCCAGTTGCAATCTGTAAAGCAACAAATACTTAGTTCTAATAATTTTAAATCAATAGTTGGCTTTATAAGTGGACCTCTTCTGCCCTTTTCTGTTTAAAACATATTTTTTCTAAATTTTAATCTTGTTTAAATTTTATTTAATATCTTATTTTAAATTATTGGTATGGCATCTTTGAAAATATTTTGTTTTTCTTCAGTGTAAAGTATCACAGGATAATCTGCTTACTATGTGTGTTTGAAAAGTTAACAGTTGACTTTAGGAAAGGAAGAGAACTTTTAAAATACAACATGAGTCTTTCCTGTTCAGATTTCCAGGCAGCTTCCAAGAAATGTTTATAGCTTCAACATTTTCATGGATAAAGCCCAGATTTTCAATGCCATCTATTCTCCTCCTACCTCTCCGTATTCCTGCTTCTGACTATTTTGCAAGACTAAAGCATAAAGTTAATATAAATTTATATGGCCAAAAATACCAAAAAAAAATTTCCCTGTAACAAAAATGTGTATGGCAACTGACCCATGTTCTATTAGAAAGTTAAATTTAATTTTTAAATGTGTTTTAGTCTCTTGCTTTTATTTAAATGACATTAATTCTTATTTCAAAACTGTGATGTATGATTAGTTTGAGGTAGCTTTTAAAACTTCACAATAATTAAAATTATATAGACAGCTATGTTGCCAAAAAGACATTCCATGTTGGATCTGAGATAAAAGGTTTCCGAATGCTGCACAATTTGCAAATGTAGTATGCCTCACAACATGGGCAGCTACAGGCTGGAGGGCTGCCAGTGCACAGCAGATTTTGACGGCAGTGTGACGGACTTTAGCAGGAAACTAAAGCCAGTCTTCAAGGGTAGACAGATATTAGAGGACAAAATGTGGTATACAATCCAATTGTAGTATGCGCAGACAATGAGAATGAGGATCACAATAGAAGGTCTGTATATAAGTTGACAGAAATAAGCCTCGAAGACCAAGTATCAGAGGCAAATTAACAATCCACACATGATGCTCTGGAAAGATCACTGAAGTTTAAGTCAATAGGCCTGACTGCAAATCGGACACCTCCATTTGTAAGTGGTAAGACCTTTGGTCAGACTTCAGATTCCTCACCAGCATAACAGTCTCTCATAGAAGGCTGTGGAATGACACAATATAACATGTAAACCATTCACACAATGATCTGATCACACAATCCGTTCAGAAAAATGGTAGAGTGGTTTGTTGTTAACCTCCTTCCAAGAGACAGGAAACATGGCCAAAAGGAAACAAACTCATAGGAAAAAGTGAGTGAGAGATTAGAATTAAGGTAACTAGTTTTGTACCTCGGACCCCATCATTTTACGTATTTCCTACAATATAGAGGCCATTGCTCTATATGGCATGAAGTCCTGCAGGCATGGGGAAAAATTGAGAACATTGGCATAAAAAGATTAAAACAGAAGTGCCTGGGTGTAAGAGGTAGATCTTGAAAAGGGGATGGATGCTGCAGTTAAAATGCTCTAGTCATTTAAATCTCTTTATTCTACCATTTTAGATATTTAGAAAGTTATGAACCCTTTAAGGCTTCACGAATATTCCAGGAAAGCAACGAAATTGTCAGTGACCCTCCTAATATAAAACCAATTTCCCCTGACCAAGAGAATTTGCAAAGGACCAGTTCCCCAGAGTTGCCCAGTAGACTGGCACCAGTCCCCTGCTTGAACAATGCCAACCACAGTATACCAAAAGAAAGCTTATTTTTAAAAAATCAGCCCCCACAGATTATTACATAAACACAAATTACAGCATACCAAGTTTACTGTGTCCCAAAAGTGGCCTTTCCTCAAGCATTCCTCACGTTAATTTTATTACCTGCACTAAGGGGAAGGGACTGAGGCGTACAGATTACGTCATTTGTCTAAGCTCACAATCAGTCACAAACAGTAGAGACAGTAATCGAATTACTGTCTGTCTGATTAGTTCTTTCCACAAGAAAAAGAGAGAGGGAGGAGAAGTGAAGAGAAGGAAACAATGTGTGTTGGACACGTTTAGCTCTCACAGGTGCTACTTCATACTCCTGAGTGGAGCTGTTATTATCTACGCCTTCTATGGAATCAACCCTTTTCTTAGAGCTTGTGTCTACAATCTTAACTTTTCTCATCAGTGCTTTAGATAAGCCTGCTTTCCTCATTTCAAAGCTGCCTTTTCATATCCCCAGCTCTGCAAAACTGTTTGTTTGTTGGCATAAAAGAACAACTTGAGAGATTTCTACTCCCAGCTAGTGATTATCCTGGCAGTAGAGTCCCTGCCCTCAGCATTAAGTGGCCAAAATAATTGGTTTTGCCTCTTGAAGTCATTCTACCTGGGTATAACAAACTCTGATATTCAAAAAAATGGGGGAAAATTAGATGCGTAGCTTCAATAATTCACCACAGGGAGAAATATACAGTCTGCCAATAATGAAACTTAAACTCAATCAAATCAAGTTAGTGACCTATTTCTCATAGGTCACTTTCTATCACCTCAAGAATGGGATGACATTATCCACAAGATAATATACCTTTGTGTACAGATTAACAACTATCCCAATTATTTTCTAACATGTCCAAAAGGTCCTGGAAGTGCAAAAGGAAACTCGCTGATAATATCAATAATGTGGGTTGCATTTCACAAAACCCTTCCCCTGCCCATTATGTGAAAGGGGAAGCAGTATTTCAGGCTCATTCCAAGGAATACATTTCTGTCCAAGGACCACCACTGCTTGATTGCCAATGATAGGCATATTAGAGCAATCAAAACTCACTGCTTAAGTATGTATCCTTGCCACAGTCTAACAAGGATAAGAAAGTGTCCATGAGTTTTCGTCACATTTTCTTCATCTGCCGGTTTTACCTGCACCAACTATAGTGGGTACCATAATTTCCAACTCTGCTACTACAGAGCCTAGAAGCCCCATAGGACCCTCTCAGAACCCACCCAGCTCTGAGAAACTCACTTTAAGACTTTAATCAGGAAAGCACAGCCTACATCTTGGTTAATATCTTGACCTTTTCCGTGACTATTTATTTGAAGACCATGCTTCTATGGTTTAAATCAGTGGTTTCAGTCTACCAACCTGTGTCAGTTTGTGTCCTCTGAGAAACGTACATCAATACAGGATTATAGATAATAAGATTGTTTAGGGAAACATCTGTGGAGGATACAGGAAGAGAAATCAGAAGTAGACAGGGTAATATTCAGACATCAATGCAAGAGTCATTCCTGAGAGGGAGAGAGGAAAGGAAGTTTGGGTAGGCAGGGTCTGAAACTGTAGCACAGTTCTAAGATAGTCTCAGGCAGGTTAATGGGGAATCTCCAAGCCGAAGTTGATCATTTGAAGAATCCTGCTACTGCAGGGATTTCTGGTGCTAGTACCTTCACATTAGTCATTAGCTGAGAGCAGCCTCAGGAGACTGGATACTCCCTCAGTCTCCTCTGCCTCTAATGGTTTCTTTCTCAAGGTGTCAAAATTGGATGCCTTTCTCTGATTTTGTTTCTCTTTGCATATCCATTCATCTCTGTTGTAAATGTGTAAATCCAAAAATGTGGCAACTGAGACTATTAGTGATGCTCCATGCAGCAGGTGATTTAGAGGGCAGATCTGAGATTGGTTCTTCCACAGATGCCACACCATCCTGAAAATTCTGAATATTTGAAAAGTGAGAAATGGGAAATACTGTTGTGAGCAGATTGCTACAAAACTATGAGTAAGCATTTATGCCGCCTCAAAAATTTTACTCATTTTTGAGTAAAAAAATGAGTAAAATTCATGCACAAAAAGAAGTCTGAATTGTTTACTCAAAAGTAAGTAAAATTTTTGAAGCTACATATATACTGATATAGTAGAGTTATTTCTGTGAATTTATCTGAAGTTTCTCACCATTCCCCATTCAAGTGGCCCCACTGCTTTGGCCAAGGGCCAGCATAGCTGAATGCAGAGAAGCAAAAGGAAAGTTTTGACTCTGGGACTTAAAAATAAACATTTGAATTGAAAGTAGGGAAAAGACTTTGTAAAAGAGAAACTTTGGAGAGTAAAATGAAATACAGTAATTTTTTGTTCATCTTTTAATCTCTCAAAACTAAGCCATCAAGAAGAGAGTAAAGTATATTTCATTAATTAAAGATTAAAAATAAAAGAGAATGAGAGCCAGTTTATCCTCTACATTTGCTCCTAATACTAGATAAATGTTGCCTAATGTGGGATAGGAGGGAACTTAAGAAAAGAAAAGATAAAGACATCTTAGGCGCCAATGAGTTCTTGAGAAGGGCCTGGTATCCTCTCCCACTCCAGAACTCAAACCAGATGAGTAATAACCATGATAAGCCCCAAGGAGCCATTCGATCTCCAAGAGCAGAGGGGGAAGAAGGGACATGCTTCTTCCTTCCTGATGAAGGCTATGGAGGTCACAAGCACAGGAATGATATATGAGAATATTTCAAAATTTCCCTTGCCCTCAGGAAAGGTACACAAGGTAACTGAGTGAGCTAATGACTAAAAGGTGTCTCCAGGTTCTAACAGTGAACCACAGAAAAGAGTGACCTATCTCAGAACTACTCAGAGCATGAGCCACAGCGGAATACTAGTACACAAACTGGTTGTTAAGATTCAGTTAGGCCAGGCGCAGTGGCTCACGCCCATAATCCCAGCGCTTTGGGAGGCCAAAGCAGGAGGATCACAAGGTCAAGAGTTCGAGACCAGCCTGACCAACATGGTGAAACCCCGTCTCTACTAAAAATTACAAAAATTAGCCGGGTATGGTGGTGTGTTCCTGTAGTCCCAGCTACTCAGGAGGCTGAGGCAGGACAACTGCTTGAACCCAGGAGGTAGAGGTTGCAATGAGGCTAAATGGTGCCACTGCACTATAGCCTGACAGACAGAGCAAGACTCCATCTCAAAAAAAAAATGTTTTTTAAAGTCTTAGTTATAAAATAAATATGAAACTGAGAGGAAGTATTTAGAAACTTTTATAACAATTGGCTTTGTCACAATATCCAAAAGCATAATCAATAAATTCTCTTTTAGAATAAAGTATAGACCAATTTGTGGTTTCACATTCATGTGCTGAGTTGTACACCAGGATCAATTAAGAAAAAGTCAGGAAGAGGAAGCTCATTCTTCACCTCAGATTTTTGAAAAGCACTAGCCTATTTAATGCGTAAAAAGACTAAACAGATCCAGGGAGATCTTAATGGATGTGAGAATAAATATCAATGGCAAAAGTCTAGACAGGACATATTACATGACAGAGAATACATTCAGCAGCAGTAGCTCATTGCCCTTCTAAGCCATAAATACTACCTAGGATGGGGAGCCTGAAACAACTGAGAAAATCCGAAAGTGAGTGAGTTTATAGAATTGACCAGATGTCACTAGATATTGTTGGAATTTAGATTAAATTCAATTATATTCTAAACTTAAATAATCATGCTCTTATCACTCTGGGTTTTACAGAGAAAATATATGTCTTGCTCTAATGTTCCCTAACAGAATATTCCAACAAAAACTTCTCTAAAGCCTAAGATAGCTAAGATACTCCCATTTTAAAATTTTGGAGAAAATGTCAAATAAAAATGTGTCCTCATTCATACACAAAAGGAAGTCTGGATTTTGCCACTAAAGCAAAACTGGAGAAGTCTGAGGGAACATATGACAATAAGCATATATTATTTCATTTTGTGTTGAAAATAATTTGGTGGTTTGGATTTCAGGAATGAAGATCTACCCAACTGACATTAAAGAAAAGAGGATTTACTGAAAAAAGATCTGATCCATAGTCAGGAATGGGCACATTACTAGAACATCATCGGAGACTGAGGTGACTGGGGACTGGACCCTCAGTCTTCTCTCTCTCACAATGTCTTTCTCAAGGTGTTAAGGTGGTGCCTTTCTATTCTTCTCTTTGCATATCCATTGTGTCTTTGTCGACGTGCTTCTTTTTAGTATTTACAGCAGCTGTCTCTCATGGTCACAACTCTGCATCTACTTTTCAGCCTCAAACAACAGTGCTAAAATTTAGGTCACATTTCCAAAATCGAGGACAAGATTGGATCTTTTTTTCCCTTAAAGCAGGGGTCCCCAGCCCCTGGGCTATGGACCACTTCCAGTAGTAACCTGTTAGGGACTGGGGTAACACAGCAGGAGGTAAGCAGTGAACCAGCCATCTGTAGTTACGGTGAAGCTTCATCTGTATTTGCAGCCGCTCCCTATTGCTAGCATTATCGCCTGAACTCCACCTCCTGGCAGATCAGCAGCGGCATTAGATTTTCATAGAAGTGTGAACCCTATTGTGAAGTGTGCATGTGAGGGTTGTAGTGAATCTAATACCTGATAATCTGTCACAGTCTCTCATCACCCCAAGATGGGACTGTCTAGTTGCAGGAAAACAAGCTTATGGTTCCCACTGATTCGACATTATGATTAGTTGTATAATTATTTCATTATATATTACTATGTGATAATAATAGAAATAAAATGCACAATAAATGTAATGTGCTTGAATCATCCCAAAACCACCTTCCTGCCCCAGTCCATGGAAAAATTGTCTTCCACAAAACTGGTCCCTGGTGCCAAAAAGACTGGAAACCGCTATTTTAAAACAGGCCACACAGATACACCATCCTGGCCAGTCTTAGACAGACTGCCTGTGGGTCAGTTACTCTCCCTGAGTCTAATCAGTTTTGTCCTATTAGAATGGAAAAGTGGGGAAAGGTGAAGAATCATCAGAGTCACAGGACTGTTCATCCATCAAGGGATAAGCAGGAGAGTGTCATCACGAATGGGCATTGGGTTTGGTATTCTGAGGCTTGGCATATCCATTACACCTGAGGGTAAGAGCTTCCCTGAGATTCAACAATTTCCTCTTTGCCAAAAATTTTTAGGCAATGCCAGCAGGAAAGCCCCAGTAGCGCAGGGTAAGCATAATAATCATGCATTTTTTCCCACACTTTACACCTTGCCTGGACTTGCTTTTCAAGTGTTTTCACATTTTCTACTCTCCTTTTTTAATCTCTATTTTAAAAGAAAGGGATTATTATAGAAATACATAATTACCCTTTCTAAGGTTCACTGCTAGATTGGAAAATGCTGTGATATCAGCTTGAGTCATTTGACCATTTTATACATGTGATTCTATTCTGGGCCCAAAGTACCTTATATAATGACACTGCAAAGATAATAGGATTTAAAAAGTAAAAAAAAACAAAACTGACACTGAAAAGACAATAGGATTTTAAAAGAGGGGAAAAAAAAAAACCCAGTGTCAACTCTATGCTTTAATTTTAATTTAGTTGTTAAGGGTAAAAGCCATAGTTTGAGAGTGAGCCCCTTCACCTCAAACAATATAGCAAAGACTACAGCACTCGCTGCTTGCAGTGGCTCATGCCTGTAATTACTGCACTTTGGGAGGTCGAGGTGGGTAGATCATTTGAGGCCAGGAGTTTGAGATCAGCCTGGCCAATATGGTGAAAACCCATCTCCCTACTAAAAATTAGCTGGGTGTGGTGGTGGGCACCTGTAATCCCAGCTACTTCCGAGGCTGAGGCAGGAGAATCACTTGAACTGGGGAGTAGAGTTTCCAATGAGGTGAGATCTTGCCATTGCACTCCAGCCTGGGCAAAAGAGAATGCTTTGTCTCAAAACAAAACAAAGCAAAAACAAAAACAAAAGTCTGTAGCACCAATGATGTAACATGTAAGCAACAAACATGTGTTACATTTCTTTTTCTATCATGTCTAAACAACTTCAGGTACTCATGACTCGTGAGTTAGTCTATTGGTGTCCATTCTTTCTGCTTTGTCTTTCATAGTTGCCAAGCTTCCCTGCCACCTTCTTTTCAGGGTCCAGCTAACTCTGCTCACAAAATGGCTTTTTTCTACTCTCGTCTCACATGTCTCAACTCATGTCCAGTCAGCATCACCAACTGCTATTCCTTAGGTTAAAAGGGTGAGCAGAGCTATGGGAGGTCCTCATGGCAGGAGATAGCCCACCCTAACACAACCATTGCCCCTGCAAATTCTCAGACATGTCTTTGAACAGAGAATGAATGATCTAAAAGAAGTTAGAAAATATGGTTTCACTAAACTTTACTGCAATTCTTTGGGTAAAAAATGTTGGTTATTTTCATTGTTGTTATTCTAGGGATTACCTAGAGTCATCAGTTAAAAAATATGTATTTGCTTTATTAGAGTGTCAGAAAAAGTTGAGTATTTTCTTTAAAAGATCTGACAAGTTAAAAGGTCACTCTTGGTGATATTGAAAAACAGTATTAAATAGTTTGGGGGATAAAATATCCATCTAAGGCTTACAAACCGTGACAACATTTACAGGCATAGTTAAGGCAAGATTGTGCTCATTAAAGAGCAGGAACTTTACTGCTAGCATACTGTGTGGTTGAGATATAAAGGGCACATGCCTCCTAAAGAAGTTCACCTGCGAGAAAGAGCAGAGGAAAGGGAAGAGCAATATGTGATTGCTTCTACTTCCCAACTCACAGTGATTAGGCGAGTCGTAGGGCTTGGAGAGAGTCAGGTAGTGAAGGGAGACCAGGGGCCTTACAAGAGTGGATGTCTCACGCCCAGAAGGGAAACATCAGGAACGTGAATAAGGGCATCCCCCTAACACAAAGTTTCTAAACTGTTGGGTAAAAGAACCAAATAACTGATGCTCACCTGTGGTAAGTGTCCTGAAGTTGGAGAATTACGTCAAACATTGCTTCTAGTTGAGAACTAGCTCAAACATTTTTAAAAGCAGGCAAACAAATTTTTTTAATGATGGTAAAAATTTCTCACATGGTATAAAGGCAATATAATAGAAGCTGTAATTGCCCTAAAAGTGTTGTTTTTTTTTTTAACAAAATCCAAAAACAAATGTTTCAATGTTAACTTGCAGCTAAACAGAGATATAAACAATACTAAGAACTCAGACTGTCGCTTTTTTGCAAGCATAGAACTTAACAACATCAAGTTGAAAAAGAGTATGAGAAAGAAGTGATATAGGTAGATCAGCAAAAGTTAGCAAGATGGTTTTGCATTCATAGTACTAAATTTTTACTATAAACTTTAGTATTTATAGTACTAAAAATTTGTATTATAGTACTAAATTTTGCCCATACTCAAGCAAGTATTTGCAATCAGGAATCAAAGAGATAAAGTATATAAAAATTTAATCCTGTTAAGGCCACATTAGTCAAGGTACACAGGTAATCTAGGAAAAAGTGACATTTCATTAAAAAAAAAAAAAAGCTTTATGACTTTTCAAGGCAAAGAGATCATTTAACGCTCTGTTCTAATTTCAAGATAAGTGACTGGGCTCAGTGGTTCATGCCTGTAATCTCAGCATTTTGAAAGGCCAGGGCGGGTAGATCCCTTGAGACCAGGAGTTCAGGACCAACCTGGCCAACATGGTAAAAACCTCATCTCCTCATCTCTACTAAAAATACAAAAAAAAAAAAAATTAAAATAACCAGACATGGTAGCACACGCCTGTAATCTTAGCTACATGGGAGGCTGAGGCATGAGAATCATTTGAGCCCAGGAGGCGGAGGTTGCAATGAGCCAAGATCATGCCACTGTTCTCCAGCCTGGGCAACAGAGTGAGACTTGACTCTGTCTCAAAAAACATAATCATTATTAAATAAATAAATATAAGTGCACTGGGGCAAAGATGGTGAAAGTTACACAGCCCTCTTGATAAATAAGAACTATAATTTGCAAAATATTTAGTTCAGCATCCTCATTTAAAAGATGGTTCAAACCTTGTACTGAATATAATCAGTAATCTATCATATACATGTAGTAGACATTTAATAAACCTTTGAAAAACAAATAGATGAGAAACTATTCTAACAAGTTTATGATATTGGAGGGGTATTCTATTAATGTATTTGAATCAGGTTTTTAAAAATTGCCAGACATTCAAATCCAGACTGAAATTATGAAACCTCCTTCAATACCTTAAGCAACTGAGACAGCTGATAACCTCTTTCAATTAAGGTTCTATTCATTTTAGAGCTTATATATTTTCAAACAAATGGTAATAAAAATATGCATAAAGAAGGAAGCAAAAGTTCAATGACTTTCATTCTGTTTCAACTTATCATTAAAGACAGATGTGGCATTTTATTTTCCAATGGTTCAAATTAAAATTTTCCCAATTGTCAGCCTAAAATTTCTAGTTTTCACACAAAAGAAATGTTGCAGTTAGGGTATAACTCTAAAGAGATTGTGGATAAACTTTGGGTTTTAGTGAAATCTGTGGGATTAAAGAATATTATCCTAATGTGTGTGTTGCATTCCAGTGCCTTAGAATCATAAATTTAATAAAATCTTGTTAAGCCTAGGTGGGTAAAGGACATAGAGATTCTGATTCCAAATGGCATAAATCCAAACCAAACAGGTTAAGTAGGGAAGCCACTGGTTCACAATGGAAACATTCATGGGGAGGTGTGACTGCATCCAGGTGCTCAGATGTGATCATCAGGAAGATATCTCTACAGATCTTTTAGTCCACCTTTTCTATGTTACATTTTTCACAGGTAGATTTTCCCCTCAGGACATTCCCCTGGAAAATTAGACTTGCATTATTACAGCTCTGAGGTAGCAGAAAGAAATTTTTTCTTTCTTTCAGAGCTTCACTTAAGCCAACAGAAGTCCTAGAATTGAGGATAATCTGGGCTACCTGTCTCTCACAGAACCAGTACTCATAGCCAAGGAAAATACTTGTGTTAATTAGCCAGGTCCAGGTAAATGAACACAACCATTACTCCAACAAGTAGCATCAATTCCACCACACCATATGAACTGGGAATGAAAGAAGAGTGGTTTACAGAGGAAATGCAATCAAAGTAAAGACGCTGGATAGTCAAAAATGAGGGTGTCAGTGGAGTCAATTTACTAACGGAGTGTGAGATTACAAAGGAGAAAAGAGATTAGGATAGAATGATCCATTTGGTGATGAAATAGAGTTGGAGAGATCAGGATGAACTCATGGTTGATTACTATAAACACAGATGGTTATCTATAAAAAGATTTATGGATGTCTGTACATACACGTGCTTAGCATTCATCATATATTTCCTTGTCCTGTCAGATAACAGGACGAGGAGAAACAACAACACAACAATGATAACAAGCACACTTCATGCCAATCTTGGTTCCTCATATCATTCTCAGATAAAAGGAACCAGGGCTTCATGGAGAAAAGGATGCTTCAAAAGCTAGGACAAGAAGTACACAAGACGGATCTGTTGCATCATATAGTGCCAGCAAACAAGGAAATGCTCTAAAAAAGCAAATGGAAAACTCCAAAATGATGGAGCCAAGCACCAACTGAAAGAGCTCCAATGACCAAAAGTGCAAAAAGTTGGGCAACAAAATAAGGTAGTATTAAATTATAACACAAAATGTGTATGTGTTGATAGAAATACTGATATGAATAATTGAGTGAATAAATAAAGTAGAAAGGACAAATCTTTCATACAGAAGAACTCCAAGTACTTTTTGTGGATATGCCCTGCTCAAGAAGGTGGAGTAACAACACTCCTCACTCTTTAAGTGTGGGCTGCACTAGAGGACTTCCTTCCAAAAGTACATTACAAAAAACGGAGAGAAGAGTAACTCTGCAGTGGGGAGACCTGACAAAAGCCACCTAATCCAGGTGAGTAAAGTTAACATCAGCGATAAGTCATGTTGATAGCATATACTGTTGATACAATATGAGAATGGCACTTTACTCCTGTGGGCTTTCTCCCAAAAACCCATAACCCCCGTTTAATCACAAGAAAGACAGCTGGTAAATTCCAATTGAGGGGTATCCTACAAAGTATCTACCTAGTAATCAAAACTCTCAAGGTCATCAGAAACAAGGAAAGCTGGAAACTGTCATGGCCAAGAAAATCTTAAAGAGACATAATGACTAAATGTAATTTAGTATCTTAGCTGGGATCCTGAAACAAACAGGACATTAGATAAAAACCAAAGAAATCTAATAAAATATGGATTTTAATTAGTGATCATGTATTGCTGCTTCATTAATTATAACAAATGTACCATACTAATGTAAGATGTTAATGATAAGAGAAACTGGATGCAGAGTATATGAGAATTCCTATACTATCTTCACAATTTGGGGCATAAATCAAAACTGTTCTAAAATAAAAAGTTTTATTTTAAAAAATTTGACAGGAAACAAGAAGAAAAGGGAACAAAAAGGTGAATAACATTAAAGAAAGTTAAAGGATATAGATGACCACTATCTATTATTAAGATTTTAAGAAGAGAAAATGGAGGAAAAAGAAATAATAACATCCCCTCCAAAGATGTTCATAACCCAATACCCAGAACCTGTGATTTGTTCCTTACAGGTAAAAAAAAAAAAAAAAAAAAAAAAAAAGACTTCAGATATGATTAAGGTTAAATGACATTGAGATGAAAAGATTATCCAGATCACCCAACTAAGCCCAATCTAATCAAATGAGTCTTTAAAAGTGGAGAACATTTTCAGGCTACAGAGAATAAGACAGCAGCACGAACAAGACTGGATTCATTACTAGCAGCTTTACAGGTAAAGGAAGCAAGTCATGAGCCAAGGAATGCAGGTGGTCTCTACAAGCTGGGAAAGACAAGAAAATAGATCCCTCCCACCTCCACGATCTCTAGAACAGTATGCAGCCCTGCTCACATCTTGATTGTAGCCCAGCATCAGATTTCTGACCTACAGAACTATAACACAATACATTTATATTGTTTAAGCCACTATCATCATCATCATCATCATCATTATACTATCCTCACTAGCTAGGAGCTTGTGCATTAATTAGAATTTACCCTGAAGGCTGAGTTGGATCCAGAATGATGACAGTCATAATATAATCGTGACTGAATGTTTGAGGAAAGAGGAAAAGTACAAAAAATCTATAATAGGTGCTGTGCTGGATGAACTACCAAATGTGCACTTAATCTTCATGACAAATGGGTGAGATTTATTGTGCCTATGCAATTTTTAGTTCTATAATTTCTATTTGGTCATTTTAAACATTCTTATTTTTATGCTGAGATTTCACATCTTGCAATTCATTGTGAGCATATTTTAGTTTTATCTCATTAAGGATACTTTTAATAAGTGCTTAAAAATTCTTCTCTGCTGATTCCAAAGTATGGATCACCTCAGGGTTGGACTCATTTTATTTTCTTTCCTCTAGCAACTGTGTTCCTCATTCTTGTTGTGTTTTTTGTTCATTTGTTTTGGTTTGGGTGGGTGTGTGTGTGTATGTCCGGTAATTTTATATTTTATTCTGGATATTACGAATGTTAAATTGTGGAGATTCTAAACACTGTTATTTTTTTCCCAATGTATGTTGCTTCTTTTACTTTAGCAGACAATTATTTTGGCTAGGCTTAAATTGAAATTCTGATTTAGGGGTAGAACTTCTAGTCCCTTTTCATGCTTTTGTTGTTGTTGTTGTTAGATGAACTGCTGAGTCTGTTCAAAACATTCATGTTCTAGGGATCAGTCAGATATGTGGGTAGACAGCATTTTTTAATCCCTTCTTTGACTCTTTCCTTTCCGGCATTGCCCTACTCCACTCAGCAGCCACATGTCTCTCGCTTCAGTTTTCTTGTTTCTTTGGCAAGAAAGCAAGTATGTTTTCCTACTGTTGTTAATGCCTCTCTGAGAGAGGAGAAAATGAGGAACCTACTTCAAAACCCTCCGCTCTGGACCCTCTTCTGAGTACATACAAAAGAATGCTTCTGTTCATTCTCCAAGTAGTTGCTCTTTGTATTAAAGCCAAGTTTCATGGTTGTTTTCTGCAAAGACGTCATCCACTAGCACCTTGGCATATTATTCTCAGAAGCAGACGCCCCCCTGGATCATTTGATTCTAAGGAAAACAAAATTTCTTCCACTCCACTGATCTTCAAAAGTCAAAAAAAAAACTAAATTTTTTTTCCCCATTTATTTATTTTATTGCATTTTAGGTTTTGGGGTACATGTGAAGAACATGCAAAATTGTTGCATAGGTACACACGTGGCAGTGTGATTTGCTGCCTTCCTCCCCATCACCTACACCTGGCATTTCTCCCCTTGCTGTCTCTCCTCAGCTCCCCACCCCCCACCGTCCCTTCCCTATTTCCCCCCAACTGACCCCAGTGTGTAGCGCTCAAGTCCCTGTGTCCATGTGTTCTCATTGTTCAACACCCGCCTATGAGTGAGAACATGCGGTGTTTGATCTTCTGCTCTTCTGTCAGCTTGCTGAGAATGATGGTTTCCAGGTTCATCCATGTCCCTACAAAGGACCCAAACTCATCGTTTTCGATGGCTGCATAATATTCCATGGTGTGTATGTGCCACATTTTCCCTATCCAGTCTATCGTCGATGGGCATTTGGGTTGGTTCCAGGTCTTTGCTATTGTAAACAGTGCTGCAATGAACATTCGTGTGCATGTGTCCTTATAGTAGAACGATTTGTAATCCTTTGGATATATACCCAGTAATGGGATTAAACATATGAAAAAATGCCCATCATCACTGGTCATCAGAGAAATGCAAATCAAAACAACATTGAGATACCATCTCACGCCAGTTAGAATGGCGATCATTAAAAAATCTGGAGACAACAGATGCTGGAGAGGATGTGGAGAAATAGGAACACTTTTGCTCTGTTGGTGGGAGTGTAAATTAGTTCAACCATTGTGGAAGACAGTGTGGCGATTCCTCAAGGACCTAGAAATAGAAAAAACTATATTTTTTAAGAAGATGGAATTAAATAGTTTTCAGTGCAAAGGATTAATTTCTAAAAATTTTTGTTCTCACATCTTTAAAAATTGATAATGGAAACCAGATAAAGAAGCTTCTAAGAGATAGAGTGAGACTCCGTCTCAAAAAAAAAAAAAAAGAAACTTCTAGTAATTTTTAATTATTTATTAAATGCCTACCAATACAGCACAAGACCCTTTCTTATTATCTTATTTTTTTTCCATTTGCACTGTCAGATGTATTCTATTCCCAGTTAACACTTGAAGAAATTGAGGTTTAGAAAGCTGTAGGAAGTGACAAGACTAACTTTCGATCCCCTGTCTTCTGAGTGCAAGTCCACTGTTCCTTCCATTAAGACATGGTTTCCTGTAGAAGGTAAGATGCATAAGTTGGAAAACATTTACCAGAACTTAAAAGGAATTATAAATACAAATCATTTTTCATTGAGGCCTTCAATTATTTATCTATTTAATGAAGGCCAACTTTGTGTTAGGCACTAGGATGAATATGAGTGGCATATGCCCTAAAAGGAATTCACAATCTAAGGAAATCTGTGTGTATAATTATCTCGTAAATTGCTTACTCTGTCACTAAACCCGTATTCTCATAAGAACGTTTGCTTCAATACAGAAAAGAGATCAGATTTTATGGTGAATTGCTTATTAGTTACAAACTTCTATAACGCAATAGTTCTCAAGTGTAAAGAATACATATTTGTTTGTCTTATGTAACAAGCTACAAACATCAATGTGAACATTATGAGCGTTGGTTCATGATTCATTTGGTCTAGATCTTTTATGAAATAATAAGATTAAAAGATATTTTTAAAGAATTTTAGCCATTAAATATAAAACAGCAGATACAATGTGGTTCTAAATATATGGGAAAGAACCAGTGCCAAATCAGAGGCCTGCTACTACTGATATCCTTTTCAGAAGATGTAATTCAGACATTATGCATACATAGAATCAGTCACTTTTCCAAATCAACTTGGAACTTTGAAGCAGTAGCAGTGACCACTGAGGAATTGCTAAGAGGCAAGATATAAAAACGGTGACCTAAAATGACAAAGCTAATTATCAACAGCTAGGAAGACAGACAGTTGGGAGAGATTAAAAAATGGGTTTTGTTAAACTGTGTTTTTTCAAACTGCCAGAACTGGAGGCAAATTCTACTAATTGTGCTAAGAACAGAATGAAGTAATCCAGGATATCTTCATCTAAGGCCAAGTGCAGAAGCAGAGGCAGGCAAATGGTTTGAGCCCAGGAGTTCAAGATCAGCCTGGGCAACATGGTGAAATCTCCTCTCTAAAAAGAAAAAAAAAAAGAAAGAAAGAAAGAAAGAGGAAGGAAGGAAGGAAGGAAGGAAGGAAGGAAGGAAGGAAGGAAGGAAGGAGAGAGAGAGAAAGAGAAAGAGAGAAAGAAAGAAAGAAAGAAAGAAAG
>NW_022437001.1:11357254-11413343 GCF_009761245.1 Sapajus apella
GAAAGAAAGAAAGAGAGAGAGAGAGAGAAGGAAGGAAGGAAGGAAGGAAGGAAGGAAGGAAGGAAGGAAGGAAGGAAGGAAGGAAGGAAGGAAGGAAAGAAAGGGAAAGAAAGAAGAAACTGCCCTGAAATCAGAATGAAGTAATTCAGGATATCTTAGTGTAAGGTTCAGAGGGCTTTTCAATTATCTGTGAGCACAACGATTTGGAGGGAAATTGGCAGGGAGATAGAGAAAAGAATCAGCCAGAGACCAGCAAAAATGATGAAGAAGCCTTCTAGAAAAGAAAAAAAAAGGAGAAAGGAAAGAAAAGGTGTTTCAATCAGAACCAAAGGAGGAAGAATAGCTGGGATTTAAACCAAAAAGAATAAAGATAGTACCCAAAGTGAGGCCAAAGGCAATAATGGTTCAACCTGGGGCCGGACTATTGGTGAACAGGTGGCAAAGTTCCAAGTACTTTGAATATGACATTGAACAAGTGAAAGAGTCTTGGGAGAAATGGCAGAAGCTGAGGAGGCAGTGATGCTGAAGGTACTTAGAAAAGATTGTTGAATAATCTAAATGTGTGCAGAGAAATAGCAATGTGAAGCTTATGCACCAAAGGACTCTGCAGTGTTAAAGTCTAAATGTGCACTTGAACACTGAAAGGAATAGCCTATCGTTGGTATTAGAGATGAGAGAATGAAAGCTCAGTGATTAGGTGGGAAAAATTCCTCTATCATAACAGTTGCCATAAATACTAGGGAAAATGCATTCCTGAACTGCAGAGAGCTGCCCTTGCTAAGTCATTCCGACATGAGCCAGGACACTCTGAGCCCATTAAATGAGGGCTCAGCATGTGCACAACTGCCCTGATAACACAATGTCTGGAAGATTTAAGAACAAGTGACAAAAGGCAGAAAAAGTAAAAGGAGTGTACACTGAGAACAAAAAAGGACCAGAGAAGAGAACAAAGATGGGAAAGAGGAAGGAAAAGAAAGAGAAGAGCATATTAGTAGAAGCAAAGTCACAGTGCCAGAACATTTGGATCAGGAATGCCATTCCATCTCTGGCTCCTAGACTTTATAGAGTAAGTTCTTCCATTTGGTAGAATAGTCTATGTCTGAAGGAGGTAAAGACAGTCCAAGAGTAATTCTAGGTACAAGCAAGATGTGAAGAGCTTTCCTGAAGTTTAATTTCTATCATTTTTCTTTCCTCCCAATAAGTATTTTATTCTTAGGATGAGTTAGCAAATGAGCAGCAAAGAGAACATTCGTTAGAAGTTCATTTTCCCTTAATGTAAAACAAGCAGCCTTGGAGAGAATTTTGCATTTAAACTGGAACAATGCACTGCGTCAGTAGCCCACACTGAAGGACAAAATCTAATTTTGCTTCCTAAGGTATGACTATGTACATTTGGTCTGATACATAAAATAGCCCACATCCAGATAATTCTTGTCATCTTCAAAAAGTCATCTTAGGAAGCTATAAATGTATTTTTCAAATAAAGTACTAGACATGTTCTGCTATCTGGCCCACACATCTAAATCTAATCTCAATTGACTGTTCCCATAATAGTCTGTGGAAAGGGCAACTCCATGCACTCAGAAGAGAATTTGCCTGTCCACACCAGCCACAGTTGATTATACCAGGAATAAATTCCTGGCATATTGATACAATCAATTGGCTGACTCATTTTTTTTTCCATGAGAATTTCAACTAATTTCACTAATTTCAGAATAGTTAAAGTTTTAACTAATTTTAGCTATTAGCATAAAGTTTCTCATCCGGTGTCCAAAAATACACCGATGTCTGCCAACACTCTCTTTTCCAAAACCATCGCAGACAAGAATAATCAATGGCAGGACTCCTTTGCACTGAATGCCTATTTAGTTTCCTGATTCACCTCAAAAAGTATCTGGGCAGCCACTGTCAATCAGTTGGAGCTAGCACTGAAGGCCACATTAGCCCTTCATCCCTGATAAAGTCAGTTGTAGGTATTGAAATGGAAAGAATTTATACAATTAGGACTGAGGAAACTGAGGCCTAGAAAGTTTAGCCAAATTGTCCAGGATGACAGTCAGTGTCTATACCTGAAAGATGTATGGTTTGTTCATTGAGACCAAGTATACGTGAAACCATCTGCTACTTTCTCTTCTTGCCAATATGTCACTTGCATTGCATATACTTTGCATGACAGTCAGTAACCATGTATTAACCTGTTTGTCCCAGTTTTGTTTGTTTTTGTTTGTTTGTTTTTGTTTATTTGTTTGAGATGGAGTCTTGCTCTGTCACCAGGCTGGAGTGCAGTGGTGCGATGTCCGCTCACTGCAACCTCTAACTCCCTGGTTCAAGCAATTCTCCTCCCTCAGTCTCCCAAGTAACGGGGATTACAGGCACACACCACCATGCTCAGCTAATTTTTTGTATTTTTTAGTAGAAATGCAGTTTCACCATGTTGGCCAGGATGTTCTCAATCTCCTGACCTTGTGATCTGCCCTCCTCAGCCTCCCAAAGTGCTGAGATTACAGGCATGAGCTACCACACCCAGCCAGTTGTCCCAGTTTTTAAAATGCATCCCTAAACTGAAGATTAGTAAAAGTTATAATATTAACAGAGCTGGCCTTAAAATTAGTTTGGACACTAAGAAGGTATGATTCAACAAGTAGCTTAAATCATTAAATCCCAGAGATATTATCCCCTAAGGCAAAAAGTACATCTAATGTTTCATGTCTATTCTTCTTTTTTACTTTTCTGTGTTTTTATATAATAAAAAAGAATTAAAAGTGGCTTTAACAGTTAAGAATGATATATCTAGAAGGAAAAGAAATATCAGAATAATACAATAGTATTTTTTATGAAATGTAAGTGGCAGGCTGGATGGCATATTTTAAATTAGGCTTCCTGGAAAATCAATCTTTCCACAGATTTTAAAAAGATTTTAAACAAATGACAAATGAGAGCAAGCAGATGGGTTGATGGCTGGAAATGAAAAGCAGTCAAAAGCATGCCACGTAGTGGCTCAAAAGAAATTGTCAACGAATGTACTAGAAAAACAAAAACTGGCATGCTGTAAACAGTAAAGGTTCTTAACCAGAGCAAAGGAGACTGAAAAGGTGGAAACCTACATGTCAGGCCTGAGTAGTAGATGTTAAAGAGACATCCTTGGAAGCACACACAGAGTGGTAAAAGTGGAAGGTGAGAAAGATTAAGATTTCGTTTAGAGAAAACAAATCCTAACACAATAACTTAGAAGATACAGAAAGTTTTATAAATAATAATAATAAAGTAAATTAAAATTCTCAGTCATTATTTCTCTGTTTCCATCTTTAAAATATAGTTGAAGTAGTTCTTTTTTTTCTAATTTATATAAACAGAAATCTGGAGAACAGGCAGTCCTTTTTAAATGAAAATTAACCTAGCAGGAAGAGGGTGTTTGCTAGAGTGCTCACAATAAAGTAGTATACACTGGGTCAATTAAACAGGCTTAGAGACTAGAGGTCTGAAATCAGGGTGTTGGTTCTTCCGAGGACTGGGAGGAAAATCTGTTTTCTGCACCTCTCCTAGCTTCTGGTGTTTTGCTGACAATCTTTGGCATTCCTTGGCTTTTAGGTGCCTCACCCAAACACTGTCTTCATCTTCACGTGGCTTTCTCCTTATGTGCATGTCTGTCTCCGTGTCCAAATTTCCCTTTTATTAGGACACCATTCATAATAGCTTTGGACCCATCTTAACTAATTACATCTGCAAAAACCCTATTTGCAAATAAGATCACATTTCCAGGTAGTGAGGATTAAGACTTTAACATATGAATTTGGAATTGGGGACACAATTCAACCCATCACAAGATGGAAGAACCACTCACTCTCTAGCTATTGCTGGAGGTTTTCAAAGCACCTTCTCAAGTCAATTATCCTGAGGAGAAAGTGAGGTATCAAACACAAATCGTCTATGGCTGGCGGTTATATGCATACAGAGCTTATCAGCTACCTGGGGATCAGATTGAAGGCACTGAGCCAACACCCTCACCTTAAAGCAGAGTTTTTCAACCTGGACCTGACTGATATTTTAGTTCAGATAATTCATCAGGGTTAGGGGAGGACTGTGGAAGGTTTAACAGCACCTCCGCAGTACCTACCTGATGCTAATAGTACTGCCCTTTTCCCAGCTGTCACAATCAAAAATGTCTCCAGAAATCTTCAGTTGTTCCCTGGAAGGTGATGCAGAAAGGACTTGAAAATCACTGTTGGAAAAGAAAATGACAAAATTGTCAAAAAGAAAAATTAGTTGATGGGATTTAAAGACTGTTAGTTTAGGACCCAAACTAACCATGGGGCTAAAGGTAAATACAGAGTGACATGTCTAGCTAAAGTCTATAAAGAGAGAAGGATAAGGATTAGGCTTAGGTATAATGGAGAAAGTTGAGAAAGTTAATGAAGCCACATATTCTTTTTGAATAGTTAGCTTTTATGTAAGTTGGTTTTGTTGAAACAAAAAAAAATGATTGTCTCCCTTAAGTTTATACATCAATTAACATATTTTAGCCATTGCAGAAGACAGATTTCTTATGGCTGACATCTCTTTTGATTTGTCAATACTCATGCCAAACCCAATATTAGATATTTTAACATGTGTGTCTATGTATATTTTCCAACAATAATTCTTAACTTAGAATCCAATGAGGAAATTACCCTTATTGAAACTGAGTGTCCTCTTGGGGCTCAAAATCACTCAATATATTTTGAAGGGGAAAGGGCAATCCAAATGAAGCCCAGTAAAGAATAATTGAACTAATGCACACCCTCTGAGGAAGTAGAAAATTGCATAACTTTACATGCATTGTGTAGAACCATAATGAACATAATGAACAAATCAAGTTTCAAAATAGAAAATTGCATAACTTTGTACATACTCTGTAGAACCATAATCACACAGGCATCTGAGCCTGGAGCAGCCTCAGCTGGGAGCCATTTTGACAGCCTAGATACTGGGATCTACAGACAAGGTGGCAGCCACTATGCTATTCCAAGAAGTCAGAATGAGTGAGTCCTCACACCCTCTAGAGTGTACTTGCCGCCCTGCTATGAGCTGCTATTGGGACTGAGACGTCAGTGGACTACACTCCCACAGCTTTTTGTTCATGCTGCTTGCATGGATGGTGACTCACTCTCTAGTTCCAGGTCCACGGTGCCATATTAGGAGTTTAACATGGGACTGTGCCCCACGTTCAGCCTGAGCTCAGGTTGATGCAGCTATAGTCAACACCAAGCCAAAAAGAGATAGGGAGACCTGGCCATCCCACACAAATCTAAGACAGTACCTACTGCTCTGCAATAGGCTACTGTGAAAGTGACACCTGCATATTTACACTTCTTACAGCTTCTTGCCCACACTATTTGCCTGGGTGGTGCTCCACCTTCCCTGGTCTTAGGCCCAAGGTACGACCTTTGAGAGTATAATACTCAGCTGTTCTCCACAGTCAGCCTGGGTTCAGGCTGAAGCAACTGCAGCCACCACACAGTCAAGAAGGGGCAGGGGAGTCAGGCTGTCATCCACATACCTAGGGCAATGCCCAACATCCTTTCTGGGGCTGCTGCAAGACCACTGAGCAGGCTGCATTCCCCACAACTTCTTGCCCATGTTGCTCACCAGACAGGGACCCCATCCACTCTGGTTACAAGCCCACAGCTGGCACCATTTTGAGAGTTTAGAGACATTGTTCGGCAATTTGGCAGTGGTGGCCAGAGCGGCATTGTAGTCTCAGGCCCAAGATTGGAGAACTTGCTCTGGAGTCGTGGAAGAAACCCCACAGCCGGAATTGAGTGGCAACTATGGAGGAGGCTCCAGCAGTAGGTGCTGGAATTAGGCTCTCTCATGTCACAGGACTGGAGAGGGAAGAGAATAGCTGAAGTTGAGGTTTCTTGAGGGTGGTGAGACTGCAGCCAGAAACAGATTTGTGACCTGGAACTAGTCCACGTATGACATAACTGGGACCTCCAGACTGTTCCATTGTTTGGTTGGAGGACAGTCCACCACCAGTACTGAGTAAGAGATGGGAGGTGAAACCACCCCCTTGGATATCTAACCCTCAGTATGGCCTGCCCTAAAGGAGTGGGGAGCACAGCCTGCCAAAGCCCTTCTTGGGTCAAGGAAATGTGAGCAGGGCATCAGCCACTGAAGGCAGCACCATCAAAGTCCAAGAATGGACATGAACAGTGAGGCATCTCTCACCCCTCCCTGACCTCCCCTCCCCAGAGCACTGCTGCAAACACTGAAATACAAAAGAGGCATGGAACTGAGTAAGAGCCTATCTGCCATCCTTTACTCTTAAGTGCCAACTACTGGACTGCAGCATGAATTATGCCACCAAACAAAATGACACTGTCACAACTAGCAACATCTGAGGAAGCCATTGCATGAAAGTATCTGCAACCAAGGAACCCAAACAGAGCCATGGAATCCTGAAAGCACCCAGAACAAAGCCAATTGTTCATATACAATACACACCACAGTCATACTCCCAAAGGAAAAAAGAATAAAAAGTCAAGAAGCTCTATTCAAGTGCTAACGAGTTTTTAAAAAGAAAAAAGAATGTTAGCTCTCTCAGATGAGAAGGAACCAGCACAAGAACACCAACAATACAAAAACTTAGAGGGTTTTGTCACCTCCAAAGGATCCTACTAGCTCCCAAGCAATGAATCCTAACCAGAATTAAATGTCTGAAGTGATAGAAAAAGAATTCAGAAAATGGATGACAAAGAAACTCAGCAAGATCCAAGAAAAAGTTGAAATCTAACACAAAGAAGCCAGAGAAACAATCCAATATTTGAAAGACAACATAGTTATAGAAAGAACCAAACAGAACTTCTGAAATTGAAAATTCCTTATGAGAACTTCAAAATACAGTTGGAAGCCCTAAAAACAGACTAGACCAAGCAGAATAAAAAAATTTATAGCTCAAAGATTGGTCTTTTGAATCAGTCCAATCAGACAAAAATAAAGAAAATTTTTTAAAATGAACAAAGCCTTTGAGAAATATGGGATTATATAAAGTGACCAAATCTATGACCTACTGGCATTTCTGAGAGAGAAGAGAAAACAAATAAACATATTTGAGAGTACAACTCAGTAAAATATCCCCAATGTTTCTAAAGAGATTGGCATGCAGATACAAGAAATCTGGAGAGCCGCTGTAAGGTCTCCAGATGGCTCTCCCAAAGGCACATCGTCATCAGACTATTCGAGGTCAATGTGAAATCTAAAAATCTTAAAGGCAGCAACAGAAAAGCCTCATATTACCTATAAAGGAAAACCCATCAGACTAACAGCAGACTTCTTAGCAGAAACATTACAAGCCAGAAGATATTGGGAGGCCCATTTTTAGCATTCTTAAAGAAAGGCAATGCCTGCCAAGGGTTTTATATCCTATCAAACCAAGCTCCATAAATGAAACAGAAATAAAGCCTTTTCCAGAAAAGCAATTGCTAATGAAATTTATCACCAGGAGATCAGCCCTACAAGAAATGCTTAAGGGGGTTCTAAACATGGAAATGAAAGAACAACACTTGCCACAAAAGCACATGCAAGCACCACCCGCCCGCAGACGCTATAAAGCAACTACACAATTGAAACAACAGAACTAGCTAACAACAGTGTGATGGGAACAAAACCTCACATATAAATATTGACTTTGAATAGAAACAGTCTCAGTGTTTCACTTAAGTGGCCTAAAGTTTTCACTTAAAAGACATAGCGTGGTAAATTGTAATGACACCCATAGGCGCAAAGTAAAGGGATGGAGAAAGATCTGTCATGCAAATAGAAAACAAAAAATATCAGGGGTCACTATTCTTATGTCAGATAAAATATACTTGAATCCCAAAATAGTAAAAAAGGATAAAAATGGGCACTGCATAATGATAAAGTGTTCAATTCAACAAGAAGACTTAACTATCCTGAATGTTTATGCAACCAACATTGAAGCATCTGGATTTATAGAACAATTACAAGTTGACTTAAGAAAACACTTAGACATACAATAATAGTGAGGGGCTTCAAGGCCCCATTGAAAGCATAAGACAGATCACTGATGCAGTAAACTAATGAAGGAAATTTTGGACTTAAATTCAACACTTGACCAATTGGACCTAATAAACATCTACAGAATACTCCACCCAAAACCACAGAATATACCTTCTCATTTGCACATGAAACATGCTCTAAGATTGATCACATGCTCAATCATAAAGCAAATCTTAGTAAACTCTTTAAACAATGAAATCATATCAAGTATCCTCTGAGACATCACTGGAATAAAAGTAGAAATCAATACCAAAAGAAACTCAGAGCAATCAGACAAGAGAAATAAATAAGGGGATTATGGTCTGTTATACAAGTAGGAAACAGAAAGTCAAACTATTTCTCTTCACTGATGATGTGATTCTATACCTAGACAACCCTAAAGATTTTACCAAAAGTCTTTAAGACCTGATAAACAACTTCAGCAAAGTCTCAGTACACAAAATTAATATGTAAAAATCAGTAGCATTTTTATATATCAATAATGTTCAAGCTGAGAACCAAATCAGAAATAATCAAGAACATATCATAACTGCAAAATTAATTGTAAACTCTAGGTAATGAAAATACAGCTAATGAGGGAGGTGAAAGATCTCTACAAGAACTACGAAACACTCCTGAAAGAAATCATAGACAACATAAACAAATGGCAAAATGTTTCATGCTCATGAATTGAAAAATCAATATCATTAAAGTGTCCATACTGCCCACAGCAATCAACAGACTCAGTGCTTTTTATCAAAGTACCAATGTCATTTATCACAGGATTAGGGGGAAAAAACTATTCTAAAATTCAAGAGGAACCAAAAAACAGCCCAAACAGCCAAAGCAATCCTAAGCAAAAAGAATAAAACTGGAGGCATCACATTACCCAACTTCCAACTATACTACGAGGCTATGGTAACCAAAGCAGTTTGGTAGTAGATGATAGTTTGTCTATGTGTCTATATACAACATAGACACATAGGCCAATGGAACGTAATAGAGACCCCTGAAATAAAGCCCCACATCTACAACCAAATTATCTTCAGCAAAGTTAACAAAATAAACAATGTATAAAGGAATCCCTATTCAATAAATTGGTGCTGGGAAAATGAGCTAGGCATATGCAAAAGAATGAAACTGGCTCCCTACCTCTTACCATATACAAAAATTAACTCAAGAAAGAAGAAATATATAAATGTAAGATTCAAGCTATAAAAGTCCTAGAAGAAAACCTAGGAAATACCATTCTGGACATCAGCCTTAGGAAAAAAATTATGACCAAGCTCTCAAAAGTAATTGCAAGTCAGCCTTGGGAAAGAATTTATGACTAAGTCCTCAAGAGCAATTACAAAAAAAACAAAACGTGGCAAGTGGAAACTAAGTAAACTAAGCAAAAGAAACTATAAACAGAGTAAACAGGCAACCTACAGAATGGGAGAAAATATTTGCAAACTATACATCTGACAAAGTTCTAATATACAGAATCTATAAGGAACTTAACTGAACAAGCAAAAACCTCATTTAAAATGGGCAAAAGATATGAACAGATACTTCATGAAATAAGACATATGAGCAGCCAATGAACATGAAAAAAAAATGTTCTACATCACTTATCATCAGAGAAATGCATGTCAAAACCACAATGAAATACCTTCTCACACCAGTCAGGATGACTATTATTAACAGTCAAAAAATAACAGAGGCAGGCAAGCCTGCAAAGAAAAGGGAATGCCTATACACTGTTGGTGTGAATGTAATGTAGTTCAGCCACTGCAGAAGGCAATTTGGAGATTTCTTAAACAACATAAAACAGAACTACCATTCAATCAAGCAATCCCATTATTGGGCATAATTCCAAAAGAAAACAAAACTTTCCACCAAAAGACACATGCACTCATATGCTCACTGAGGCACTATTCACATTAGTAAAGACATGGAATCAATCTAGGTGCCCACCAACAGTGAATTGTATAAACAAAATGTGGGACATGTACAGCATGGAATACTATGCAGCCATAAAAAAGAATGAAATCATGTCCTTTGTAGCAACATAGATGCAGGTAGAGGCCACTGTCCTAAGTGAATTAATGTAGGAACAGAAAATTAAATACCATATGTTCTTACTTATAAGTGGGTGCTAAACATTGGGTACATCAGACACAAAGATGGAGATAATATATACCAGGGATTCCAAAAGTGGGGAGGTAGGAATGTGGACAAGGTTTGAAAATTACTTGGGCAATAGAATCATTAGAAAGCCAAATGCCAGTGTCATACAACATACCCATGTAACAAACCTGTACATGTACCCCAATCTAAAATAATAATGAAGCATTGTCTTAGAAAAAAAAATCTATAATATTGTACAAAAATTTTTCTAGGGGCTGGAATAAAGAGTGATTTTTCATTTTTTCATTATGTATTTCATAGTGATTAAGGGGATCTTTTGGCCTATATTGCTTTTAAAATACAATTTGGCAAGAAATAAGCATTGGCATGGCTGCTAAGAGATAGTAGCCATCACTAAGACTTTGGTAGGGTCCCAGGAGATCCAATGCCGAGGGCAAAGTTCAGTGGAAATAGGAGGAAAGTCCTCCTGTAAATTGATGCTTTCATTTAGTGGTAGAATGAAGTAACTCTGGAAAGAAGGAAAAAGGTATACTGATACAGCTATCAGAGTGGCATGTTTTAAAACGACTGGGGAAAGAAAATGGCTCAGATGCTTGGCCAGGAATGAAGACAGGGAAACCTTGTCAGGAAGCAACCAAAACAACCCGAATAAACTTTAATCCATGCCAGCAACTTGGGTCACATAATAAATCAAACTGAACCTAGCCTATCACACTGAAATCAAACTCCTTGTAACTATCAGATAAAGTAACAGAAGGTAAACTTGAGTTTATAAAAGGCAGAACTCATCTCTGGGGCTATGTATAAATGAAGAGAGATATTTTTTAAATCATGTTGCAAAATGTTCCCATGATTCTACAACTAATAATAGGAAATTGAATCTGGTATGTTTTTGCTCCAGGAAAAGGGAAATTTTTCATTAAAGACTCTTTCCCAAGTCCTCTAAGTTCATTGGAACATAGAATCCTGTCACCTGCTAGAGAAAAGTTTCCAAAACATATATTTCCAAGCTTCTTACGCCTACAACATGCAAAAACATTTTTATGCCTTGAGGGGCATTTCCATCCTGGACTTGCAGAGAAAAAGCAATTACAGCACCTGCTAATGTTCACAGCATATTTAAACTTGCTGTGAAATTTGAAATAACTTGGATTCCCAATAGTGAGTTAAAGGTCTATCCAACAATGCATGATGAAGCCAGTCTTGAATCCTCTAATTTACTAATTTATTTGATGATTTGTACATAAAATAGAAGCCAACATATTATTTATTTTTACTACTCAGTCAAAACCACAACAACCTGGATTTATTGTAGTTGGTACATATGTCAAGTTACTTCCAGCAAAAATATGCATGGTTGAGGAAAGTCAATAACCAACACAGCCAGAAAATATCACTCCCTAAAATGTTCAGGAGAAAAAAATAAAGCAGTTTTAAAGATTTATCTTCTCATTACCTCATCCAAAGAAAACACTTTAAATATTATTTTTTATATAAATAACGTCTCTGTCAGGCAATTTTCTAAATACTTTAGAAATATTTTTTTTCTTAAGAGTGGTAATAAACCCACAGAAGTAGATACTGTTACTATCTGCATTTAATAGATCAGGAAAATTGGAGCCAGAGATATTTAGTTACTATCAAAAGTACAGTCTTCCTGGGCTCACAATTAAAAGAAAACTTGAGAGAAGGCGTCTGAAAGTTGTTGTTTGGGTTTCTATAGAAACATATTCTAATATATGGGTTTGAGTATTATTGGAGAGGTACTGGGAAAATCAGTAAGGGAAAGATACAAAGAAGAAAAAAAAGCCAGTAAGAGTACATTATTAAGCCAGCCACTGCAATGTGGGTCCCTGGAGTTTATTCCTATAAGGAAATTTTAAGCAGTGGAGTAAAATACATCTCAGAATTATCTCACCCAAGAGACATGGGTACAGAGATATTTGTACACCAACTCTCAAGAAACATTGAGGATCACTTCCAGGACACAGAGTAACATATACCTTCCAATTCCAGTCTGTAATACACAAGGGCAAAGCAGCTTCTGGTGACTCTACAAAAAGCCCCCATGTACAGAGAGGCAGATACTAACAGAAGTTCACCAGAATACACTGAAGTAGTTAAAACCCAAAAGATGTGGGTAGGGCACTGACAATGCCTTCAACAGTTTGTTGAAGTTCAGTTGTGCAGTTCTAACCATGCCCCACGTTAAATTCGTTCCAATTAGTAACCACTCTTTAATCCAGTGATCATTCAGGATTTCTAAACAAATGGGTTTAACAAAATTAGGAAGGTTAATGGGACAAGCTACAAACCAATGTTGTAATTGACCGTGATTGTGATCATCCGCCCTTCTCAACTTTGGTTGGTACTTCTGTTCATCTTGATTGCTAACCTGTAGGGAAACCCCTATTTTATTCCTGAGGGGTCTGAGCCCATGGTTACCTCTGCCACTGCCTATAAAGTCACTGTTTCTTCAAAGTCTCAGTTACAGCTGTTACTGGACATGGAAGTATCAAGTGGAGTCCTAGTAGAGCTCCTGGTTTCTAGAAATTCTTCTCCCTGCCCACTCCTTGTTGAGTGGGGGGAGGTGCATGGAAAGAATAGGATGGTGTTCTTCTCTTCAAGGCTGGCAACGTTTACTGCTAGTGTCTTTACAAGCAAAAGTGAGACAAGAATGTGAGTACAAACAATGAATTTTGGAAATAAAAGAAATATCAATACAGGAGTAAAAAAGTGAAACGCAGGAATGTGTCGCTGATTGGTGTCTTAGCTCAGGTTGTGATAACAAGATTTTATAGACTGGTGGTTTACATAACCGAAGTTTATTTCGCACAGTTCTGAAGGGTGAAAGTCCAAGACCAGGATATCAGCAGATTTGGTGTCTAGTAAGGACCCTCTTCTTGGTTTGCAGATGATCATCTTTTTGTTATATTCTCACATGACAGAAAAAGAGAGAGGAAGCAAACCCTCCCATGGGCACTAATCCCACCATAAGTGCTCAACCCTCTTGACCTACTTACCTTTCAAAGGCCCTATCTTTAAATACTATCACACTAGGGTTTATTGTTTCAACATAAAATTTGCTGGGGACACAACATTCAGATCATAGCAGTTGGGACCCTCAGGAAGCAGACTTAGATGGAGATTAGCTGCTGAAGCTTTACTAGGAAGTACACTTGATACCTACACTTATAGAAGAGAAGGGTAAGAAACAGGATCCGGCAGAGGGAAGTATTGGGTTGCAACAGTCTTAAGGTAAAGTCTCAGCCAAGCCTAAAGGTAACTCTGGAGCTATCATAACCCCACAGAACTAGTCCAAATTGGTCTGAGAGGGTCAAGCCTTTCCTTCTCCGAGTCAGTCAGTCTTCGAATGAAAGCTACCCTATGACAGGGGTGTGTTCTTGGGGTAGAAAGTCTTCTCCAACTGAGGTAATAACACTTGAAGGGGAATGGTAGCTGAGAGCTATCTGCTGAAGCTATCCCTGAATCTGTGATGATATCTTTCATTTATAAAGGGGAATCTCAGTGGCTCATCTCAGCAGCTCATCTTAGCATCAGACACTGAAGGGGAGGCAACCTTGATTGAATGTTTTATTAAGTCTGCTATCAATAACTGCAGCTTAATTCTAGGAAATAACAGAAAACATCTGCCTCAAGATTATTCCACTCTTGGGGCATGAGAGCTGGGATGTTTATTCAGAAACTCCATTCCATAAATTATCTCTTCACTCGGTCATTGTTTTGTTTGTGGTGCAGAAGCTTCTTAGTTTGTTACAATACCATTTCTCCACTTTTGCTTTTATTGTCTGTACTTTGGGGATTATATCCAAAAAATCTTTGCCAAAACTAATGTCATAAATATTTCCCCCTATGATTTCTTCTAGTAGGCTTACAGTTTCAGTCTTAATGTTTAAATCTTCAATCCAGTTAGTGCTGATTTTTGTATATGGAGTGAGATAAGGATCTAATTTCATTCATTTGCAAGTGAGTATCCAGTTTTCCCAACACTATTTATTGAAGAAACAATTCTTTTGCCATTGTGTGTTGTTGGCACCTTTACCAAAAATCAGTTGGCCATAGGTAAGTGAATTGGTATCCATGTGTCTGTTTTCATGCCAGTACAATCCTGTTTTTGATTACTATAACTTTGTAGAATATTTTGAAGTCAGCTGGCATGTTATCTCCATCATTTTTCTTTTTACTCAGACTGCTTTGACTGTTCAGGGACTTTCATATTTCCATACACATTTTACAATTGTTTTTTCTATTTCTGTAAGAAATCATCATTGAAAGTGTGAAAGCAATTGTATTGAATCTGTAGATTGCTTTGGGTAGTATTTACATTTTAACAATATTAATTCTTTCAACCTATAAACACAGGATATCTTTCCATTTATTTGTGTCTATTCCAATTTCTTTAATCAATGTTTTATAGTTTTCAGTGTATACATTTTTCATTTCCTACATGAAATTTATTTCTAAACATTTTATTTTATTTTATTTTGCTATAGCAAATAGGATTTTTTTTGATAACTCATTGTTAATGTATAGAAATATTACTAATTTTTGTATATTGATTTTGTATCCTGCAAATTTACTGAATTTATTTATTAGTTATAACTGGCTTTTGCTGGCATCTTTAGGGTTTTTATGTATAAGATTATGTTTTATATATAAGATTATGTTTTTATATATAAGATTATGTTTTATATATAAGATTGTGTTTTTATATATAAGATTATGTCACAGACAGAGACAATTTAATTTTCTCCCTTCCAATCTGAATACCTTTTATTTCTTTCTCTTGCCTAATTGCCATGGCTAGGACTTCCAATACTATGTTGAATAGAAGTGATGAGAGTGGGTATCTTTATCTTGTTTCTGGTCTTAGAGAAAAAGCTTTCCATTTACCACCATTGGGTATGACGTTGCTATGGATTCGTCATGTATGGTCTTTATTGTGTTGAGGTACAGTCCTTCTACACCTAATTTGTTGAGAGTTTTTATGATGAAAAAATGTTGAATTTTACCAAATGCTTTATGGTAAAATTGAGATAATCCTGTGATTTTTATCCTTGATTTTGTTCATGTGCTGTATCACATTAACTGATTTTCATATGTTGAACTATCTTTGTATCTCAGGGCTAAATCTTAGTTGACCATGGTAATTATCTTTTTAATGTGCTGTATAATTTACTTCACTGGCATTTTGTTGAGGATTTTACATCTATGTTCATCAGGGATATTAGCCTATAATTTTCTTTTCTTGTAGTATTCTTGTTTAGCTTTGGTATCAGGGCAGTGCTGGCTTCCTAAAATGAGTTTGAAAATCTTCTCTCTTTATCAAGTGTTTGGAAGAGTTCAAGAAAGGCTGATAATAGTTCTTCTTTAAATGTTTTGTAGAATTCACTGGTAAAGTCATCCAGTTCTGGGCTTTTCTCTGTTGGGAGGTTTTTGATTAATTCAATCTCTTTATTCATAATTGCTTCAGATTTTCAATTTCTTCATGATTCAGTCTTGGTAGGATGTATGTTTCTAGTAATAAAGGATTAATGTCCAAAATATGTAAGGAACTTAAACAATTCAAGAGGAAGAAAATAAATATCCTGACTTTGAAGTATATATAAAATATATAGAAAACCTGAATTGACGTCTGATATAGTTTGACTGTATCCCCACCCAAATCTCATCTTGAATTCCCATGTGTAGTTGGAGGGACCCAGTGGGAGGTAATTGAATCATGGAAGCAAGTCTTTCCTGTGCTGTTCTTGTGCTAGTGAATAAGACTCACAAGATCTGTGGTTTTATAAGGGAGAGTTTCTCTCCACAAGCTCTTTCTTTGCCTGCTGCCATCTGTGTAAGATGTGATTTACTCCTCCTTACCTTCTACTAAGATTGTGAGGCCTCCCCAGCAGGTGGAACTGTAAGTCCATTAAATTCTTTTCCTGTATAAATTACCCAGTCTTGGGTATCTTTATTAGCAGCATGAAAACAGATTAATACAACATTTTTCAAAATAAAATATACTAATGGTCAAGGGGTATATGCAAAAAATATTCAGCATCAGTAATCATCAGGGAAATATAAATTGAAACCTCAGTGAGATGTCATTTCACACCTATTAGCTATTATCAAAACATATGAAGGATAACATGTGTTGGTGAGGATGTGTAGAAAATGAAATTCATATACACTGTTGGTGGGGATGTAGATTATTACAGCCATTATGGAAAAAAGCAAGGAGATTTCCCAGAAAATTAAAAATATAATTACCATATGATCTATCAATTCCGCTACTGGGTATATATCCAAAGGAAATGAAATCAATATGTCAAAGAGAGACCTGCACTCCCACATTCATTACAGCGTTATTCATGATAGCCATGATGTGGAATCAATCTAAATGTCCATGAATAAATATATAAAGAAAATGTGATATATACACGCAGGCAATGGAATACTATTCAGCCAGCCATACAAAAGAATGAAATTCTGTCATTTACAACATAAGTAAACCTGGAGTACATTATGCTAAGTGAAATAAGCTACACACAGAAAGACAAACACATGCTCTAATTTATACATGGAATCTAAAAACGTCAAACTCATTGAAGTAGAGAGTAGAATGGTGTTTACCAGGTTTGGAGTGTGGGAGGGGGAAATGGGAAGATGTTGATCAAAGAATATAAAGTTTCTGTCAGAAGAAATAAGAGAAATAGCTTCTGGTGATCTATTGTGTAGCACGATGACTATAGTTAATAATAATAATATGTTGTATACTTGAAAATTAGTGAGACTAGATTTCAGATATTCTCACCACAAAACAAGTGATAAATATGTGAGATGATGGATATGTTAACTGATTTTGTTTAATCATTGCACAATGTATACATATATCAAAGCATCACACTGTATCCCATAAATATATATAAGAAAAAAGGAAATAAACACTTCACAAAAATAAAAAAGCTCCCAAAGTTATTGCTTGAGGTATCCTCCTGGGAGTGGAAGGTGTTAATTCTCCAGCAATGGCAACACTGGCCTATCATGCACAAAGTAGAGTCGACTTTTGCAGTTCTGAAAAATACTCTCAGACACAGAAATATTGATGCTGGTAGTGAAAGTGAACTGAGCGCACTGAAGTGGTTATATCATACGATATGGTGGGCAGAGACAGTGTCTCTTATGGTTACACACATCAAAAGCAAATCAAGTGAGTTTTTATTTTGATTTAGCTTTATTTTCCTTTGTTAATACAAATATACTGTTATCAGAGGCATAGATACATCAATTTTTATCAAATTTAGCAATTAAAATTAACAAAAATATTGATTGATCCAGGAAACTCATGAATACTTGAGAGGCTATATTAAAAATTAACCTCAATTAAATAAAATTATTTTAAATCAGACACTTGATATTTTGAAATGGATAAAAAATTTAAAATAAAATACAGATTTTTTTGTTCTGATGGTTAATGAGACTAGAGATGTGTGGTTGGATTTTTACTGAAGAGGGGCAATTTTCCTCAAACTTTTTTCTTTCAGAGTTTGAATGTATTTAACCAGGCTTCATTATAAGCGCATTTCAAGTAATATTCAATTCATTGCTCTCAAACTTTTGCAAACTGGGGACAGAGGAGGCAAACAATTTCTATGAAGAATTCCACACAAAATACTGACTACGGAAGTAAAAGAATACTTAATATGTCCTCTAGCTCACCTTCCCTAAGCCACTAAATCAGAATTCCCTAAGGCTAAATTTTTAGCGGTTTTCCTGTTCTAACATCCTTCTTAGAACAGTAAGTACTTGACATCAACTTCCCCCACGCAATGCAACTTGCAATTCTTTCTAGTTAATGGATGCTGGAATTGAGGCTTCACTTTAGGAGAGCCTGAGAGGGAGATGGCCCTGGGGACAGGGGAAGCAGGTGTCCTTCCCTTCTCTCTGCCTCTCTGCCTATATTCTTACTAAGCCTCTACTTTTTAGCTTCCTTTACTTTATTGCGTATGATGAAGTTCCCCACCTCTTCTATCCCAAAAAATGCTGGATTCAGAACTTTAATAGGCCAGAGGGAAAAAGATGTTTCTATTTCTAGCATTTCATTACAGAACACTTGCCCTACTACCCCTAAGGCAATAACAACCCTGTATCCCTACTACATGGACGAATCTCTGTTTAGTATATGTTTATTTGTTACTGTAAAATGAAAACTGGGCTCTGGTTTATTTTATTTGGTTCTTACTCCAACTTGTTCAGTAAAATTGAGAAAACAATGTCTCAGAGTCTCAGTTTTCTACCTTAAAAAGTAAAAATGGATTAAACAAGATGATTGCTTTAAGTCTACGTTTTTTTTAATCTCTAAGAAAGATACATTTATGTTAATCCAAGAAAGATGCTGTGAGAGTTTTTAACTTGAAACCAGATATCTGACAAAATGAAAAGGGGCCTCTTGGTGAAGCCCTACCTATCTCTTGTAGCCTCATCCCCTCAATATGCCTAAGAAACATTCAGGATTAATCCCATCATAAACCCTTTTCCAAGTTTATGGCAGTTTCCCAGAGTCACATGAAACTCCCAGGTCATGTCTATCAACTAGCCTCGTCTCCATACTGTTCTGTACATTCCCTAATATAACAGCATCCCTTATGTACCCCTCCTTAACACCAAAATTCCTCTCAGCTTCAGAGTCTATCATCAGTGGAACCCCTAAATCCCCATCTCTAAGCATTTTATTAATCTTCTTCTATACACTCAAAAATATATTGAATGAATTAATGAATTTAACTGAATGAGGTCTCAACCCTGGAGAACACTTGCCCTTCCACGTTCACAAAGAATCTCAGAACTGAACTAAAGGCAGCTGGCACAACCTCCGTGCGTCACTGTTTGAACTGTAGCACCGGACTTTAAAGATTTGATTATGAGTAAGCACCACAAGTGATGCCATGACATGCCATAAGATGATAAAATGTAGACAGAATTTTGTTGGTAATTATTATTCTTATTAACTTCAAAAACTTCTTGATTCGATTCAACACAGCTATATTATTGTGTTGGTTAAAAGGTAGCCATGAAGTTTGCGTATCTGATAACACTCAATCATCCAAGCTCAACTTTCCAAAGCTCAACTTTCCACTAAGCTTAGTGATTTTCACTAGTAAATCAAATGAATAATCCATCTGCCACTAATTGAGTATCAACTTTATTAAGGAAAGGCATGGCAACATTGATATTTTTAGAGCAGTCATCAGGTAGGCTAAATCTGGGACCAATATCCAAGGCCTTGATAGATTGAAGGCCATCATATCAGCCAAACAGAAAAGGTCAACTGCTGCCTGCCAGATTGGACTATGGTTGCTTCGTAAGCTTTGGCTACAGTAGGTTCCTCTGAGAGACTTTAGATCAGTTCCCAGTGGTCACTGTTTCCATCTAATTTTTAAACTAAGATATCTTTAGATTCATTCTAACAACTTCTTGCCAAACTTTTATAGGGAAACCAGATTAAAGGCCATGGTTGCCTAGCACCATAAAGTCTCTGCTAGGGCAAATGGGGACTGCTCTGACATTATTTAAAAGCATCCCCTTTTAAAGTTCTACTGTGATAAGGGTGTGAGTTACACAGTGCATCCATTTCTTACAATTATTCCATTAAGACTGTGCATTTCAAAGTATGCAATTTATCTAAAAGTATCTATTAAAAAATCATTGAGTGGGCCAGGCACAGTGGCTGATGTCTGTAATCCCAGTATGTTTGGAGGCCAAGACGGGTTGATCATGAGGTCAAGAGATTGAGACCATCCTGGCCAACGTTGTGAAACCCCGTCTCTACTATACATTAGCTGGGCATGGTGGTGCCTGCCTGTAGTCCCAGCTAGTCAGCTACTTGGGAGGCTGAGGCAGGAGAATCACTGGAACCTAGGGGTGGAGGTTACAGTGAGCTGAGATCACATCACTGTACTCCAGCTTGGTGACAGAGTCCATCTCAAAAAAAAGTCATTGAAAGTATTAATGACACAAGAATGGCAGAACCTTATTAAGAATTAATAAAGAATACTGGTTGATGATACAGAGAAATTTATTAAATTCTTCTGGTTAATTTATATGTGTTTGAAATTTCCCATAAAAATGTTTTAAAAAAGAAATTACTTTCAGCACTTTGAGTATAAGTCAGAGTCAGCAAACTACAGCCCACTGGCCAAATCTGGCGCACCTCTTACTGGTGTCAATAGTTTTATTGGAACACAGCCATGCACATTTGTCTATGTGACTACTTTTTAGCTACAACAGCAGAGTTAAATAGTTGCAACTATATTGCCCAGAATATTTACTAAAATGTTTATTATTTGGCTCTTTACAAAAACTTTTGCCAACTTCTTGGATAATTAATTCCACCTTATATTTTTGTCATTCTATTTTATTGGTGAAAATGTAGGCATATCCTGCCACTCTGATGCTGTCATTTCTCTCTTCTCTAGGTTTCTGTTCTCTGCAGAAATGGCTTCTCGATGTTCAGATACATCCACTATGCCTTCACTCCTCTGCTCGATGGCTTCACTCGGTCTCAGACTCTAACGAGGCTGCTGTCAAGGTATAGTGAAGGCTGTGTTCTAAACTGGAGGCCTGAGTAGGGGAGAAGTGCACTCAAATTCATTCAGGTTGTTAGAAGAATTCATTTATTTATGGTTGTATAACTGAGGTCCCATTTTCTTACTGGCTATTGCCTGGGGGCCTCTCTTAGCTCCTAAAGGCTTCCCATGCTTCCTAGATGATAGAGTTTTAATATTTGTCCTGGCCCAAACCTCATGTTAAAATGTAATCCCCAATGTTGAAGGTGTAGCCTGGTAGGAAATGTTTGAGTTATGGTGGCAGATCCCTCATGACCCAAACCCAAGGCAGATTCCTCATTGCTTGGCGCTGTCCTCTCCATACTGGGTTCTCAGGAGATGTGATCATATTAAAGTACGTTGCACTTCCCCGCAACACACTCCCTTTCTTTCTTGCTCCTGCTTTCACCATGTGATGTGCAAGCTCCCAATTCACTTTCTGCCATGAGTTAAAGCTTCCTGAGGCCTTCCCAGGAGCAGATGCCAGTACAATGCTTCCTATACAGCCTGCCTGTCAAGCAATTATAAGACAAAACCTTTTGTCTTATAAATTACAGTCTCTGATGTTTCTTTATAGCAATGCATGAATGGCCTAACACACTAGGAAACAGTCCTCTCCAAAGGCCTTCTCACAACATAAGAACTTACTTCTTCAAAGCCAGCAAGGGAAAGACTCATATTTCATGCTAATAAGGTGGAATTGTATTTTATGTAACCTAATCCTGTCACCTCGCCATAGTCTGCTGATTAGAAATAATCACAAGTTCTACCCACACTCAATAGGACAGGATTAAACAAAGGCAAGGATACTAGGAGAAAGAAATTCTTGGGAATTGCTTTAGGTCTAGCAGGCATAATTATCATTAATGTTTTAGCGAAGAATATGATAAGCCTGAAGAAAATGGATGAGACACTAAGGAAAAGAAAATGTGATCCAAAAATATTTAACTACCAAAATTTATTTTCTAAAATAAAAGTTACAAACTCTTACCAATATACAAGAAGTAAAATGTTGTTAAGCTCATTGGCTCATTCCTAGGAGTACCATCATGAAAAGTCTTTTGGAAACTAAAATAAGTGGAGTGAATTGGTGATGGTTATTAAATATATGCTTACTTTTAGACCTATGACTGAAAGCATTAAATGGTAGAGAATAGACTTCTGGTTTCCCTAACAAATAAGGTGTTTAGAAATCATTACTGTCTTCTAACAACAAGTAAAAAGTTAACAAACTGAAAAATCAACAACTCCTCTTAGATTCCTCAGAAAAGTGAGGTCACAGGGAAAATTGCTGCCGTTAAATTGTAGAGAAAGACAGGAAAATGCAGAGAATTATAACTTACTAGAGCAGAAGCCCAGAAACAGAAACCTCTGCAGGAAACAGTACCAGGGTAGGAAAACAGAAACTACAATTGGGGGATTGTTAGAGGCATAGCATGAACAAGTTCCAGAGTTAAAAACTCCAGGAAACTTAGTCATTGGGGACCCCCTGCAGTTTTGTGGATTTTGCCCCCAGGCACTTGATCAAGTCTCACAGTGAATACTAGGGACAAAAGAAAAGGAAAGCCCCTGTTCTCCCTGCAAGCAGTAGGGAAAGGAATCATTTTGAAATACATCAGAGCACTATTTTCTTCTTAACAAGACTTACCCTTAAGAGATACTATTTTACCAGAGCCTAAACCATTAGGGGTTTATCAGAGCCTAACCAACTGAGGGAATAGAAATACTCAATTTCTGCCCACTCTTGCCTTCCAAATAGGATAAAGAAAATATACTCAGCTTCAGCACACTTTAGCCACCTTGTTCCACCTAAGAGGGGATTGGAGGGTGAGACTGAGAAGTATGAAGTTCACAGTCCATTTGCTAAATAAATGATCCTTTCTCCATTGCTTATTTTTGTCAGGTTTGCTAAAGATCAGATGGCTGTAGATGTATGATGTTACTTCTAAGGTCTCTGTTCTGCTCCCTTGGTCAATACATCTGTCTTGGTATCAGTACCACACTGTTTTGGTTACTGTAGCCTTGTAGTATAGTTTGAAGTCAGGTAATATGATGCCTCCAGCATTGTTCTTTTTGCTTAGGATTGTCTTGGCTGTATGAGGTCTTCTTTCATTCCATATGAAATTTAAAATGCCCACATCAGAAAGCCAGAGACATCTCAAATCAATACTCTAGCATCACAATTAAAAGAGCTAGAGAGGCAAGAGCAAACTAATCCAAAAGCTACCAGAGGACAAGAAATAACAAAGATCAAAAAATAACTAAGATCAGAGAAGAATTGATGGAGATGGAGACACAAAAATTCCTCCAAAAAAAATCAATGAATCCAGCAGCTGGTTTTTTTTTTTAAAAGTTAACAAAATAGATAAACTGCTAGCTAAAGTAATAAAGAATAAGAAAGACAAGAATCAAATAAACACAGTAAAAATAGTAAAGGAAATATCACCACTGACCCCACAGAAATACTAACAATAATCAGAGAATATTATAAGCATTTCTAGGAAAATAACCTGGAAATCTAGAAGAAATGGACAAATTCCTAGATGCATATGCCCTACCATGACTAAACAAGGAAGACATCAAATCCCTGAATAGACCAATAACAAGCTCTGAAATTGAGGCAGTTTAATTAATAGGCTACCAACCAAAAAAAAAAAAAAATGCCCAGGACAAGATAGATTCACAGCTGAATTCTACCAGAGGTACAAAGAGGAGCTGATATGATTCCTTCTGAAACTATTCCAAACAATTGAAAAGGAGAGACTCCTCCCTAATTCATTTTATGAAGCCAACATCATCTCAATACCAAAACCTGGAAGAGATACAACAAAACTTCAGGCCAGTATTCCTGATGAACATTGATGCAAAAATCCTCACTAAAATACTGGCAAACTGAATCCAGCAGCACATCAAAAAACGTATCCACCTCAATCAAGTCAGCTTCGTCCCTAAGATGCAAGGCTGATTCAACATACATAAATCAATAAACATAATCCTTCTTTAAAGAGAACCAAAGACAAAACCCATATGATTATCTCAATAGATGCAGAAAAGACTTCGGAAATTTAACATTTCATGTTAAAAACTCTCAATAAACTAGATATTGATGGAACATACCTCAAAATAATAAGAGCTATTTATGACAAACCCACAGCCAATATCACACTGAATGAGCAAAAGCTGGAAGCATTCCCTTTGAAAAGCGGTACATGACAAAGATGTCCACTTTCACCATGCCTATTCAGCATATATTGGAAGTTCTGTCCAATAATTGCCTCTCAATGAAAGAGCACATCACCACCTTCAGTCTGATCAAGACTTGAACCCAGCTGCAGTTCACAGGAGATACACAGAAAGAAAGACCACATGGTAAACAAGCTGAGTGTGAGAAACTCTACAGGTCAAACTACATAAGTTTGCCAATGCAAATTGTAAGAAAAAGATAAGAATGGAGGCGGGGAAATGCAAAAAAAAAAATGAAATTTTAAACACAGATGCAATTATTTTAAAGAAACAAACATTAAATAACCTATTAAAGCACTTTTTTTTTAAAGAAAAGAACAAAAGTTCCTGAGCCTTCAGTGTTGCTTTTAATCTTGTATTGGCTTTTTCAGCATAGAAAATTAGGATGCATGTTTGTCTTAAATATAGCAGTTGAGCAATGAACATTCTGTCGATCTCATACCAGTTCCAAGGTGTCCAGTCTTCATGCTGAACATGGGCTCTGGCACTAATGGAAGGTTGGTGGAATTTGCCTCTGGTGGCCTGTGGTCTCTCTTTCATTACCTCCTTCACACTTATTCAAACCCTGTCTTTCTCATCATTTTCAGTTGATCATAAGTTTTGATCATGATGTTTTTTGAGGTTTTAGGTCTCTAAGCATACTTCTTTTTTTTTTTTTTTTTTTTGCTTTTTTGAGACGGAGTTTCACTCTTGTTACCCAGGCTGGAGTGCAATGGCGCGATCTCGGCTCACCGCAACCTCCGCCTCTTGGGTTCAGGCAATTCTCCTGCCTCAGCCTCCTGAGTAGCTGGGATTACAGGCACGCACCTTCTACTAAGTATAAGGAATTTTGGAAACTGAAAAGCCTCTACGATGTAAATAAATTATGCTGTTTCTCCTATCTTGATAGCTAAGATGGCTAAATAATATATTGTCTAAACAGGGTCACTTTTGAAAGTGAAATTTAATAATTATGCTAGGACACCAAGTACAAAACGGATTATCCAGACACGCTGGGAAGCATAGTCACTCTAGTAGTGGTAGAAATATTTTTCTGCCAGGTGAAGTGGCTCACGCTTGTAATCCCCGCACTTTGAGAGACCGAGGTGGGCGGATCACAAAGTCAGGAGATCGAGACCATCCTGGCCAGCATGGTGAAACCCTGTCTCTACTAAAAATACAAAAATTAGCCGGGCATGGTGGTGCGCGTCTGTAGTCTCAGCTACTTGGGAGGCTGAGGCAGGAGAATAGCTTGAACCCAAGAGGCAGAGGTTGCAGTGACCTTAGATCATGTCACTGCACTCCAGCCTGGGTGACAGAGTGAAACTCTGTCTCAAAACAAACAAAAAAAAAGAAGTATATTTGAACTGGGAAGAGTTACTTATGGTATTTAAATTGTATCAGGCAAATGATAGCACATGCTGTATCTTCTCCGAGCGTTCGCTCTGCCTCTATGTTGTAAGCCCCTCCGCACTTGGTTGGTACATATCATTACTTCCAACAAACTACAGTACAAGTGTATTTATGATTCCCCCACCATTGCTAAGCCGTCTCATGTGTAAATGCAAGTTTTTATAAATTGTGCAATGTTAATGCACTGAGAGTGGGGACATTTAACACACATGTAGCCATTGGCTAGATGTCGTACAAGACGTTTCTTCACCTGTCTGGTTATGTTTATTCATCTTTGAAATGAAGGTTTTGAACCAGAGGTGTTCAGTATACATTTTAACTTCATATTTTCAATCTGAGTGCAACGGGTAAGTACACAAATTCATGCACGTCTTTTGTTAAGAAAGTGGATTTAAAATCAATATGAGTGTGTCAAAAGCAAAGACATAAGCAACATTAATCATCTCAAAAATAATGTTTTTCCAGATGTGGTACTACAGAACTCATCTATTAATAGCCTGGCAAATATGAGTTTGTCTACCTTATTCTTAAACATTTCCAGAGAAAGTGCTGCTTGCAGCATCATTCCAATAACAGGAGACCCTTATTGCCATAAAGTTCTAGTCCTTTTCAGTTTGAGTTATTTCCTCTCAGAATAGGATACGGTTGGGAATTCAGAAAGGGACAAGTAGACTGTAACTCAAGAGTTTAAAATACCTCTTCAGGGTTAGCTATTTCTCTTAACCTTGTAGTCACTTCCCTTTACTTTTTCATTTTCCATTGCTAAGGGCCATGGCAATGTCCAAAGAGCCTACAGTTGAGAAGTTCTAATTGGCTTTCTTCTTGTAACAACACCCAAAGGAAAACAGCAATTGACTTTTTGAGAGGTTATTGGTGTGATGCTGCAAGTTCTGAGTCCCAAGATGAGAAAGTGTAAGATTCATTGATTTAAACCCATAGCTAGCATTTACTAAGTTCTGTAAAATACAGCAGGTGGCCATCTCTGCCTTGGGTGTTGACAGACATCTAAATCAGACAGACAAGTGAGACTCAGAAATCTAATGAGACCAAGTGACAAATGCAGGATGAGAAACTGAAATGAAGCTTAGCACTCAACACTGACTTCAAAAACAAAAATGAACCCAGAAAAGCCTTCCCTAAAGATGCAGAAAGGCATCTGAGGCTGTAAATAAATAAGAGCTTAGTTTTCAAACAGTATCTTCTTTGCCAGAGAAAAAACGTATACATTCACATAACCTCTGCACACAGGGCCTGACTTCCAAACTGCTCAGTTCCAAGCTTTGGAGTGACTGCCTCAGGCAAGTCTTGAGCACCACATCTCCCAAAGTAAGTGACTTTGCGTGTACTGGAGGGAAAGCATGGAAAAAATGGGAGGGAGAAAAGAGCAGAAATTGGTTTTTGGCTCTTTCTTACATCCTTCTTTCCCCTGTTCCTTTAAAAACAATTTAATGAAGATATAAGAACATTGTAAGCAAACGTCTCACCATTGTACACATACTGCTTTTATAGATAGTCCTTATCACATTATATTCTAACTTGGGATCTGTCTGTGTGTCTGCTTGTGGTAGCTTGAATGCATGAGTGGTTTAGATGGCCTTCTTGAACCCACATTCTTTACAATATGACTTTGCAGCTCCTCGCTTAAAGAGTTGAATGTATTCCCTACCTGCTCCTCCCCTACCTTGCGGGGCAGGCCTTTGGACATTTTTATTTTATTTATTTTCTTTTTGTCAATAGAATATGATAGAAATGATTTTGTTCCAGTTCTGAGACTATGCCTTAACAGGTCTTGTTCATTGCCATCACTGTCTAAAACCTCACCATCATGTGATCTAGGCCAGGATAGCCTGCTGAAGGAGGAAGGACCACATGACAAAGATGTGAGCTGTCTCATGTTCTTCTTGCCAAGGCCTGCCTAGACTTGCTAATCTTCAGTCATGCTACCAGCTGACAACAGGTGAATGAGTAACTCACACTGAGACCAGTTAAGTGTGGCCCGGGTAAGGAAAACCACTCATTGGACCCACAGACTCATGAATTAAACAAATGTTTATGGTTATATTACTGAGGTTTTCTGGTTCTGTGGTCATATATAATTAACACAACTCCCTCTCAAACTTATTCACATAGAAGAGATCTGAGTTCAGTCATGCACCACAGAATGAGATTATGGTCGACAACAGACCACATATACAACAGTGGTCCAATAAGATTATAGTGGAGTTTAAAAAAATCCCCACAGCCCAGTGACATCATAACCAGTCTAATGTAGTACAGGGCAATTACTCACGTGTTTGTGGTGATGCTGCTGTAAACAAACCTACCGTGCTGCCAGTCATATAAAAGTATAGCACATACAATTATGTACTGTACATAATATTTGATAATAACAATAAATGGCTATGTTACTGGTTTATTTATTTACCATACTATACTTTTAATTATAATTTTAGAGTGTACCCTTATTTATTTATTCATTTTGCTGTGGTTAATGGTCACCTTCAGAAACCACTGGTTTATGTTCTTTTTTTTAATTATACTTTAAGTTCTGGGGTTCATGTGCAGATCATGAAGGTTTGTTACATAGGTATACACCTGCCATGGTGGTAGTTTGCTGTATCCATCACCCTGTCATCTACATTAGGTATTTCTTCTAATGTTATCCCTCCCCAATCCCCCCACCCCCTACAATTCCACCCCTAGACTCTCACCTCCCAGGTCCCAGTGTGTGATGTTCCCCTCCCTGTGTCCCTGTGTTCTCATTGTTCAACACCCACTTACGAGTGAGAACATGTGGTGTTTGGTTTTCTGTTCTGTGTCAGCTTGCTGTGAATTATGGTTTCCAGTTTCATCCATGTCCCTGAAAAGGACATGAACTCATCCTTTTTAATGGCTGCATAGTATTCCATGGTGTATATGTGCCACATCTACAGTAAAACAGCCTCTGGAAAGTCCTTCAGGAGATGTTCCAGAAGAAGGTATTGTTGTCATAGGAGATGACAGCTCCAAGTGTGTTTTTGACCCTGAAGACCTTCTAGTGGGACAAGATGTGGAGGTAGAAGACAGTAATATTGAAGATTCTGATCCTGTGTGGGCCTAGACGGATGTGTGTGTTTGGGTCTTAGCTTTAACAAAACAGTTCAAAGAGTAAAAACAAAATTTTTAATAGGAAAAAGTTTACAGAATAAATATATAAAGAAAGAAATTATTTTTGTACAGCTGCACAATACGTTTGTGTTTTAAGATGTTATTTGAAGAGTCAAATACTTTTTAAAAATTAAAGTTTGTAAAGTAAAAGTATATTAAATAAAGAAAATATTTATTATAAATTTAGTACAGCTGCTGGCCAGGTGCAGTGGTTCATGCCTGTAATCCCAGCAATTTGGGAGGCAGAGGCAGATGGATCACCAGAGGTCAGGAGCTCAAAACCAGCCTGGCCAACATGGTGAAACCCCATCTCTACTAGATATACAAAAATTAGCCAGGCATCATGGCACGTGCTTATAATCCCAGCTACTCGGGAAGCTGAAGCAGGAGAATTGCTTGAACCCAGGATGCAGGGGTTACAAGGAGCCAAAATCACACCACTACACTCCAGCCTGGGCGACAGAGAGAGACTCCAACTCAAAAAAAAAAAAAAAAAAAAAAAAGAGAGTATAGCCTAAATGTACAATGTTTCTAAAGTCTACAATAGTATACATAAGTCTAGGCCTTCACAGTCACTCACCACTCACTCACTGACTCACCCACAACAACTAGTTCTGCTAGCTTCATTTAGCACAATACAGGTATACCATCTTTTAAAATCTTTTCTTCCATATTTTTAATGTACCCTTTGTATGATACACAAATACTTAACCATTATGTTACAGCTGTCTACAGTATTCAGTTCAGGTTTGTAGTATAGAAGCAAACAGTTACTGTGTACGTTCGTGCAAGTACACCTTATGACATTCACACAACATGCCTAACAATGCATTTGTCAGAACTTATCTCCGTCATTAAGTGACACATGATGTATCTGACAGTTGAATCCATAAATCAATAACGTAGAGAATGGAAGAATAAATGAAAACAATACCATAAAGTGGATATGATGTTTAAATAGATTCTATGTCATTAAATACAGAACAACGGTGAATTATCACCTTATGTTTTCCTAACTGGAAATTCTTCCTTTGCCTTAGCCCATCTTAGTGTATTGAGTCGGTGTATAGGCCATTCTACTGAGCCCATGCCTCTACTGGGCCGGCTGTGTCCATGCCATCTGTGAGCCAAGGTCACTTAAACCAGCAGCACAAAAGCATGGTGCAGGACCTAAGGGTGGCTGCCCGTTACAGCGCCTGAAGTGACAAGGAGATTAGCCATGGTTGTCCACTGATGATTCTGCCAAAGTAGTGGAAAAAAAAATAAGTAAGCAAGTATTACTTGGAATGAAAGAAAAAGAAAAAAGAAACTTGTTTCCTCTCCCAGTATGCGTGCATATATGTGTGTGTTTGTGTTTGTGTAGGCAGAGGAGAGAGAAAGAGAACACACACTTTGACACAACACATAAAAATTCCATGAAAACGAATAAAACCCTGTGAGGAATACAATGGAATCTACAGTCAGGGAGATGAGATGAGAGTTGAGAAAACCTTCCATAACGGTGGAGAACAGGTATAGCTGCCTCAGAGTGCAGGTCGAAGGCGAGAGATTTAGAGAAAGAGGCATCTCTGTGAGCTGGAGGAGCTGGAGGACCTGGAGAAGGGACACTGTCTCAAATTTTAGAGGCCCAGCTTAATGTGGTTGAATCTTGAGGTGTAATGGGATGTCCAGATGGAGATACATTAAGAAGCACAGGCTTAGAGGTGAGACAACCAATGCCAATTTTCAGAGGAACTGTGTGGCTACAGAAAGACTAGATTAGATGGTATGGACTTACCTTTTAGTTCAGGGTTGGGAAGGAGGATTGGTAAAGAGGAGGAGGCTGGAGCATGAATGATTGAGGCTTGAGGCTTTAATCTAAGGGTAATGTGTGTGGTGCCAGTAAGGCAAAACTTAAGTGAGTCAAAAATAAGAAGTAACAAGACAGAGGCTGAATTTGTCTTCCTATTCAGAGCTCAGCAAATATTCAACAAACATGGACTATAAAAAGTATTTCCCCCTTGAGATCTTAGAGTTATAGTGCATTTTCCTGCTTTTTAAACTCTCTGGATTTGGTGAGACCTTCAAACCAATATTTACAAGGGATCACACTTTACACTCCATAACTTTTCAGGCTAGCAGAGGCAGGAGGAGTCGGCCTTTCCTTTATCCTCCCATTCCACTGTAATAACTGATGTAATAGCTCAGGAGTCTTGGAACTCACAGCTGTATTTTGGCTCACATTTCCTTCTGTCACAGCCTGATGATTCAGATTTCATTCCTCCCTCCTGCCTCCCTACTTCAAAGCATCCTCCACAAGCTAACTGCAAATGCCCTAATTCCCCTTTTTTTTCCCCCCAATAGGAGGTGGGTGGCTGGTTCACAAGAACGTTCATTATATTACTCCAATCATGAGTTGGAAGCAAAGGCTTCCTCTTTTCTCTCACCAGCTCCTAAATAAGATGGTCAAATCCTATTTAAGGGACCCCTTTCTCAGGGCTGCTCTCAGAGTTTGCTTCAATGCCTCTGCCCTTACAGCCTCCAAAGGGGCTTCTTCATCAGATTTAAGGTATGTGTGTCACTCAGTGAACAAACAAAAGCAGAACACAACTCACATTGACGTTTATGGTATTTTGTACTTAATGACTCTTAAACTACACTTCCTAAATTACTCTCATAAAAAACTGAATTTGAAAAGCCATTTTTCTCAACTGCCACTAATACACTTATCTGATTTTGCTCTGTTGCTCAATTGAGCATAACAGATTTGGCCAGTTTTTATCTTTTAAATTTTTCCCTTTACTCCTGCTTTGCAACATAAATGTGTTATTTTTTTTTCATCTGAGGGCAAACTAAATTTCCAACTACCTCTGATAGTTTGACTTTACTAGGTATCCTCCCATAGTTTTTTGTTTTTTGTAGAGAGAAGCAGATGTTTCCAGAGTTTGCAACAGAGAGCTGATCTTTGGATACTTTATCTGTCTTGATCTTCCTTGAACAAGGAAGGGTGATTTGTTCTTTTTTGCCTAGAAATGGGAACTGAATATGCTATCGACGTCAAGCAGTACTAAATCACAGCTAAAACAAAAGCAGTACACGTACACATGTAAGATCAGTGCTTTGAGAATGCTAATATTTGGTCTATTTTTAAATCCTACAATAAGTATTATTCAGAAAGGTAACCCAGGTAATAACTTTGCTCTGTGAGTCCTTTTATCTATAAGCCTCAGGCATTGTTTATTAAGTCGTCCAACACCAACGGCACTGACTGGACAAAGAAGCTGAGGCTTATAAGCCAAAGTGCTAGTTTTATAAAAGGCTTATCCTAAGTGCACTTGTAAAACATGGTCTTTATTCAAGATCTGAGTTACACAAAAAAAGAAAAGACAAAAAGGAAACAGAAGCGTTATTCTCTTAAGACAAATTGGCATTTCAGAAGGTGGTGAAGGTGGTAGCTAAGAAATGACTCTCAAAACCAATATATTTAGATTTCGACGACATTTTTAAGTTCCTAAAGATGAGAAGAAGCATGGCAAAATGAAATACAAGACACAGACTACCCCAGAAGCTTATTTTTGCAAATCTCATAATGTAATGCATCATTTCTTCATTTTAAAAACATTAAACTGAGCAACTATCACATTTCAGGCATTAGGCACAACGCTAAATTCTGAGGCTACTGGAATCGATGAGGCTAGATTTATATTCTCTTGGACTCACAGCCAACCAGAGGAGATACACACAAATAATTACAAGATTCAAAATGTCAACAAATGTAAATCATATCTGTGTTCATTCTAGTGCTCTTTAACTTATTCATTCAATCGTTTACTCATTCATTCAACATGTATGGAATCCTATGTTCTCAGCATTGCTCTTAAACATGAGAACATGAAAATTCATAAAAGCTTTAATCTTTTTTTTTTTTTTTTGAGATAGAATTTTGCTCTTGTTACCCAGGCTGGAGTGCAATCTGAACAATCTCGGTTCACCGCAACCTCTACCTCATAGGTTCAATTGATTCTCCTGCTTCCGCCTCCCAAACAGCTGGGATTACAGGCATGTAACACCATATTCCAAAATTTGGTGGGTTTTTTTTTTTTTTTTTTTTTTGGAAAGACGGGTTTCTCCATGTTGGTCAGGCTGGTCTTGAACTCCCTACCTCTGGTGATCCACCTGCCTCGGCCTCCCAAAGTGCTGGGATTATAGGCATGAGCCACCACATTGGGCCAAAAGCCTTAATCTTACAGTGGGAAACATGCCATTAAAAACCAATTACGGTGCAGCACAGGATGTGCTGTTAACAGTGATAGTCATAGAAAGTAGAGCAAATGAGTCTGCCTGTGCGAAGTGGAAAGGAGAGTCGTGGCAATTCTTTTTTCTGATGGATGGAAAACGCTAACCTGCAAAATAAATATTTTCTGTAGTTAAAAAAATGGTGGGGAAATTTTACAGACCTAGCCAGTTATTTTCGAATGTGCTCATTTTCTTCCAACGTTTGGTTTATAACATATTTCAGGACTAAGGTAACAATTTGGCCATACCATTCCTAATTTTGATGTTCTTAGATGTCAGTCATGGAACCAGCAAAAGATTGACTATATTTATACAATAATTAGGTGTCAGGAAGAATGAGCCAGAGAGCAGATTCACGATTGAAGTTGAGGCTTTTAATTTTAGAAATGGGATGGGCAAAAAGCTTAGTAACCATGCCTCATTTTTCTTAAGGGCAATGATACCAAGTTACACAAAGAAATACATTTTATTTAGCTACTTTTAATATTTTGGAATGGGCTGTCTGGTATGAGAAAAGCCACCTTTCCAGCCTGTCACCTCCACATTGATTTGCTAAGAATATTCAGAGGTAAGGAGACCCATCCCCTTTACTGACATGCCCTGAATGACGAATCAAGGAGTAGCTTGTAGTAGTATGGCAGGAGGTGAAAGGGAGAGAAGGCAATTTCCTTTCTTATACAACTTTTCATTTCATGTGGAATTTTAAATTGCTTAATTTTCAATAGTCTTTTCACATAATTGATTTCTTTGTGCCTATTACTAATTATCTCCCTCAGTCTTCCAGGAGAAACATAATACTTTTTCTAATAGAGTATAATAGGATGTTTGTGGATTAATAAAAAATATATGCTTGGTTTCCGCCTCCTGTTCTTGCCACAGAACTTGTAAATCCCTTGGAGTTTCCTGGGTAATAAGAGTGCCTTTATTCTAATGAGGCAACACTTGGTGGACTGCTGGAAAGCGTCAGCATGAGGGCTGGTTTCCAGAAACACCAAGCCATGATTCAAACTGTGAGCTGGAGATTGGGTTAATAATTGGTCATGCCTACATGATGAAACCTCTATAAACATTCCTAGAAGGCAGAGTTTGGAGAGCTTCCATGTTGGTAAACACATCCACAGGCCAGGAGGGTGGCACATTCTGGGTTCACGGGGACAGAAGCTCCTGTGCTCAAGACCTGGCCTTCACCTGGCTGTTCATCTGCATCTTTCATCATATCTTTTGTTACAAACCAGTAAACATAAGTGAGTGTTTCCCTGAGTTTTGTGGGCCATCATGGCAAATTACGAAACCTCAGGAGAAAGTGGTGGAAACCTTCAATTTGTAGCCAAGTTGGACAAATGTTCTGGGTAATGTGGGGATCCACTCCATGCCACTGGCAGCTGAGGTGGAGGGGTGGGGCAGCATCGGGGGGCAGTCTTGTGGGACCGAGCCTTCAACCTGTGGGATCTGCAATAATTGCAAGGTGGATAGTATTGTAATTGAATTGTTGGACACACAGGTGATATCCAGGGAGTTGGAGAACTGATTGGTTTGGGAAAAACATATCCCACACATTTGGCGTCAGAAATGAAGGATTGAGAGTAAACAGTGAGGTTTTCCTCATTAACAGTAAATTGGAAGTTTCACCACAATATATATGAAATTCCAAAGAGAATTGTCAAAACAAAATGTAGATTTCCAAAGGGGCTATCAGTGAACCAGTTGCGCAGCTACAAAACCACTGGATAATAAAAAAGTGTCCAAAGATTAGAGATGAGAACAATTTGTTAAGAGGTGTGTGTGTGTGTGTGTGTGTGTGTGCACATGCGTGCATGTGTTGCTAGTCTGAGTTTCATCTTCTCCAAGGGGGTGGGGATGGAGTGCTATCCTTTGCAAAAAGGGCTTCACTGGGCCAACTTGGAGAGTTTGAGCTAAGTCTCCTGGAGCTTGAGAGAAGGTAAGACTGGCGTCTCACAGGCTTATTGGAGCAGGAGGGGCAGCTGGTGAGCTCTTTGGGCAGTAAAGTATTTCTGGTGGAGGAGATGAGGACCTCAAGAGAGAGTTAGCTGGAAGCCACCATTAGCTCTGCCCAAGAAGATGCTCTGGAAGTGTAATGAGCCTGTAACAGAAATGGACAGTGGATAGCGGTTCCCTAAACCCAGGGACTGAGCAGAGGAGAGGCATTCCCACACTGCGGTGGTTGCACCCAGATAAGCCCCACAGGGGGTGACCCTGCAGAGCCACCAAAGCAACCCAAAGAGGGAAAATCACCTGCAAACATTTGCCCATCTTACAACTGTAGCAGAGCTAGCATAAAACTCCCTGCCTCCTTTTCCCTTTCAGCCTCTGATTCCATTCACATAGCAACAGCAATGACAGCTTATAAGTGGCATATAACTGAACAAGAGGGTAGAAAAATTACCTGCCCTTCTCCCACTGGAAGCAGCTGGTCCACCTCAGGTGAGCTGTGGAGACTGAATATTAAACCAAAAGCAGTTTCATTTAGAGTCTGGAACTGGCTAGTCCATTTGACATATTAAGAGTATATCTGAGACTAAAAGTCTCAAATTCAAGAGCCCAAATTGCTAGTCTTTCTTTTTTCACTTTCATTTCTGCTTTCAAAATGGCTAAGTCTTCTTAAGGTCATCCCTTTTAAATAAGACTTTGCTGGAAGCACAAGGTAAAGCCCATGACTGACTTTCCAAACCCTTTCACAGACCCATAGGCTGACTAGAAACATGGTTTTCATTCCAGGTTCCAGAGGACAGTTTTGCTAGATGTGCTGTAATGGCATGACAATAGAACTGTACTTTCTTACCACCTGAAATATCTGTTCTTGATTGACAGGTGACTAAGCTCTAAGTGCCAAGCAGTGATTTAGAGACCCAGTCTCTTTCCACCTTACGGTTGCACCATCTTTAACATACAGCTTTTGGACCACCGAGTTCATTTCTGCATGAATCTGATAGGAGAAAAAACATGAAGTATCTCGCATCAAGAATTTTTATGAGCCAGACCCTGAAGTGCCATGTCATTTCCTCTTACATTTACATTGTCCAGAACTCAGTCATGTGGCCATGCCAAACTGCAAGAGAAGATGGGAAACACTATGTTTGTGCAACAGAAGAAAAAGAAACAGGCTTGGTAAACAGCCAGTCTATTTCTGCTTTCAGAGCTTTATAGCTTCTGGGAGTGAGCTAATTGGGTATGTAGACTTCTAGAGAATATATTCATAAGAAAAGGGGTAAAAAATAAAATCCACCACTAAAAAAGTATAAAGAGACAATAGAAGACAAAAATAGTATTTTGATTATCTTTGATTTGTTGGAAATATAATTTTTAGTGATCAAATATACAGCACTAGGTAATATATCATTTCTGTTTAGTGTGGAAAGATACCTCTTGAATTAGTCTCTGGGCTAATTTTTCTGACCTGAACTGACTGTTCTCAGATTCATTACACAACTATCACTCTGGGACTTCCTTGCATAAACATTTAGACAGTCCCTTCATCCCTCTCCTGTTGTGTATCCCCCTTTACTTGGATGCAGAGACTTTCTCTTTTTGTTGGTCCTGTTTTTGGTGAAGCACATGGTGTTCTGAGAAATATGAACATTTTTATGAGATCCCACATATTTGAAAATATCATTCTACATTCACGATTGGTTGATAGGTTGGCTGAGTATGGAATTCTGAGTTGTAATTCGTTTTTCCTCACAAGTTTGAAAGGACTTCTCCATTGTTTGAGTACCATCTTTTGAGTGTGACTTGTTATTTCTACATAGCTGCTTTTAGGATTGTCTTTTTATCCTCACAGTTCTGAAATGTCATGGCGTTATGTGTTGATGAAGATTTTCTGTCATTCATTTTTGGACACTCAAAGGGCTGAAATTCAAAGCTTTCAATACTCACAAGTTTTCCCACATATTTCTTGAAAATTTTTTCCCTCTCTCTCTCTGATTTTTATTCTCTTTCTTGAAGATGTAATAGTTGAAAATTTTGACCCTGATTTGGTCAACTAATTTTTAAAAAATATTTTCTTTCCTATCTGCTATACCTTTCTCTTATTTTTTCTAATTTTCTGGAAGAGTCTTCACATATTTTTGCATTTCTATTAAATGTTTTACTTCTGCCAAAAATATTTTTCTTGTGAATTTCTTATTTGGTTATTTTTATAGCTCCCTGTTATTTCTTCAAGAATAAAATGTATATTCTTAGGAACTCAGGATATTTATCTTATCATTTTTTTTCTTCTGCTCCTATACTGTCTTTACTTCCTGAATTCCTTCCATCTTGCTCTTGGCTCTATCAAATGAGATACTTTCTTCACATATCTAGTGGCCCCTGGATACCTATTCAAATTTATAGCCAATCAGTAGCTCTGTCTGGGTGTCAGAACATTTTAATTGGTGGACCTCATCACAGGGTGATTAAAACTTAGAAATGTCGAAGTATGTAGATCTTTTCCCTTGAGCCAATCAACTACTCCAGAGAGAAATCCCCTAATATACTGCCCATTGGACCTAAGCCACAACTACTCACATTCTGTAGGTTAAGAGAGGGAAAGGTTAAGATTTATCAATGCACAGTATTTAAATGTTTACTTAAGTCCTCTTTTATCAAAATCCCATCTTAGCTTTCATTCTACTTTTCATTCAAGATTCTTTAAAGATCAGCTTGAATGAATATCCTCCAATAAAAAGACAGTTGTACTACAAAACCAAATAGTGTTAAATTTGTATTACGCAACAGAATTGCCTGCAAGCTAAGTAGAAAAGGACATCTCCCCATTATAGGTGATTTTTTGGCTTATATAAAAATATTATGAAGTAGTAATGATATATTTTCATGCCATCATCTATATTTTTCTTTCATTAACTTTGTCAAAGAGGCTGGTTTGTCCTTTGAGGACAAATTCAACTTGTCAGGAAGTCAGCTTCAGGCAATGTCTTTCCCAGTGGCCTGCTGTGTTGGACCACATGAGATATGAAACAGAGACATCTAAAGGACATTTTAGGAACTGGAACATGAATATTTACTCTCCATCCTTTATGATTATTCCCTTGGAAATGAAGTCTGTAGTTTATTATGAAGCTGAAAAATCTTACTTTGTAAAATTAAATTCAAAGCCACAATCATAAGCCTTTCTAGCAAAACTCAAGAGAAGGCTAGAATCACCAACAGCTTTAAACGAAGAGTTATTTTAACAAAAAAAATCAGAATTCATCAATTCGCCCTAAAATTATTGGAAGGAAATTGACTTAGAGTAAACTATTTCTAGTAGTGTCATGTTTTGATTTTTATTATATTTGTCCATAGGGTTATATATGATACAGGTACCTAGTAAATAAAAATAAATAAGCAAGTTATTAAATAAACAATTAATTGATTAAAATCTGAAGAAATGTAACTCATGCATTTTTCTGACTGATTCCTCTTTCAATAACAGTTTCCCAATTTTCAACCTTTGGCTTGATTGGGCTTAGAGGATGTATGACAGAATTATATGTGCAAATCTGCAATGTTAATGTACACAATAATGGCATTTTTACCAGAAGCATTATTTTCCCAAATGGATAAGAAGTAATAATGAAATTTAAATCTTCTTTTCTAACAAAGGAATTGAGATAGTGTCTTCTTGTTTGACAGGCTCTGAGTTGTTAAAAGCTTTGGTCTAAGCCATCTAATTGCCATAAAAATCACTTTTCCTGGAAAGTGGGGGTCTAGTTCCAAGGCCACAGAAATGTTGGCTTCTTTAATGCAAAGTTTAAAAATAAATACAAGAAATAAATGCAAACCATAAGACATATTTTCTTTTTTTTTTTCTTTTCTTTTCTTTTTTTTTTTTTTTTTTTTTTTTTTTTGAAATGGAGTTTCGCTCTTGTTATCCAGGCTGGAGTGCAATGGCGCAATCTTGGCACACTGCAACCTCCACTTCCTGGGTTCAAGCAATTCTCCTGCCTCAGCCTCCCAAGTAGCTGGGACTACAGGTGTGCACCACTATGCCCAGCTAATTTTTGTATTTTTAGTAGAGACAGGGTTTCACGACAGATTTTCTTTGAAGGCATATATTCTTCATCTACTTCTGTGAACATTAATTTTTCTTACGCCTTTTAAGTTCATAAGTAGACTCCCTTCAATATAATACAAGACAGAGAAACAGAAAGAAAGAAAGAAATGGAAGAAGAAATACTCCAGATCTCTGTGTTGCCCATCATACTGGGTGGTAACATCTTAATTATGACAACACAGATCCATGTGAATAGAGGGACATATTAGAGGTCAGAGGTGCTTTGAAAACTAGCCAGTTTCATTATTCTTTTAAATTAAAGTAAGTTCAGTTAATTCATGAAGGTATAATGTAAATTCAGCCATCTAAGATTTCAGCTAGCCAAGGTGAGGAGAAAATCCCAAAAGGACTACCAACATACATCTTGTTCAGAACTGATCTGGTTTGAGACAGCTACATTTTCACTATGTTCTCAAGCTCTGGTATCCCTCTCTCTTTTTATAACGACACCAATCCTACAGGATTAGTGTCTAAACCTATGACCTCACTTAACCTTAATTACTTTCTTAAAAGCCCTATTTCCAAATATATAGGGAGTACTGGCTTCAACATATGAACTCTGTGGGGTCGCAATTCAGTCCACAACAAATATATAGGAGCCACAGGCTCAAACCTACAAGTATTTTGCTTCTTCTACTCCAGAAACAACTTGAATTCCTCCTCTAGAATGGCAGCCCAGATGATTTGATAAACCATTAGAAATGTTTACATCCTATTCCCAGAATTTGATATTATTATCTGGGTTTCTAAATTATCTTACACTTGCATTAAATATAATTACATATTTTTAAAGGACTTTCTTAATTCAGATCAAATTTATCCCAAACTTTTTAATGGATTGGACAAATTTTATGATTAAAAATTATTTAGAAAAACATTACCCATTAATACTAATATTCATTTTTAAAATGCTGTTAATAAAACAGAACTTCCTATATTTAATATTAATCTAGAATACCTAGTTCTTTATAAACTTGAAATCAATAAAACTGCATTTTATTTAAAAAGTATTGTAACTCAGAATGTATACTATTTAAGGTGATTCTTCCCGGTCGTTACTTTTCTTAAATCAATGAGATTTTACAAAATTTGTTTTGTGTGCTTTTTAAAAAATATGATTGCCTATTCTGCATTAGAAACTCCTGAAAGATGTGTTATGGCCTATTTAACTCACTCTGCATACTAATTAATCAAATTATAGCTTAATACATGTTTTATCTAACAGTTAGAGTGAATACAAGAGATTAAAGTCTAAAAAGACGTCTAATCTGTCCCCAGTTTTACTAATATTTGTTTTCTTCATGTCCCTCACATTCACTCTTTAGCATTCCTCTTTCACATCTGTGATCAAGGACCCCATTATTTCAAAAAGGTTTTGTGCCAGATCCTCTTGATGAACCCCAAGCCATCCTGCACACATGGATCAAACCTAAATTTGTATTATACAGTCTTTCTTCTACTATGTCATTACACTACATGGCAATCTTCATTGGCTCCTCATGGCCTATAGGATAAATTCATGCTCTTAAGCCTGGCATCTGCTGTTCCTAATTGCTTGATCTCTCAATTCACCTTCTTAACTTTATCCTCATACCCACAGCTTAGAGTGCCCTAACTTCCTTCTTTCTGACTGGGTCTACATGTTTCATTATCCCCAAAACAAATTGCAAATGTGACTCAAGTGGCTCTTGAATTTAAAAACTTTGTGGATCCAATAGATTGAGAGCTCTGCCTAGAAACTAACAGGATGTCAGCCCTTCCTCCTTCTCAGGTATCCATAAATATCCCAGACTTTTTTAGTTCAAAGAGGGGAGAAAGTCTGGAATTGCTTTATCAATCAGTAATTTCTGATACCACCTGCATCCTGGCTTCCCTGTGATTCCAATGTTGTGTTTGCCATCTCTCTTGATTATTTGTTTAATCAGTCCTCTCTGCCATGTTGAACCATTCCAAACATCCCATCATGCTGTTGGTCAAACTCATGGCCCACCTTCTCTGTGGGTTCCCACACTTAGGACTGACCTGCTACACAGTCTCTGTGTCTCTGACAGCTAAAAACTCCTAGACCTCCATTCACTCAATTCTTTTACTAAGGCTAGCAAAGAAAAAATAATTCTCAGCAGAGTTATTGAAATCCCTAGTTACATATTTTGTTCAGCTTTACAGTACTCCCAGGGAACACAGATGCTCCAGGGGTCAGTCTCAGGGTACGATCAAGTACAAAGTCATGATATGCCCTTAATGGCTGAATGGCTGTGCCACCAGTTTCCTTCTTTTCTTCCTTTCTTTCCCTCCTTCTTTTCTTGCCCCCTTTCTTTCCTTTCTATGTTCTTTCCCTCTTTCTTTCACAGGGTCTTGCTCTGGCTGGAGTACAGTGCTATCAGAGCTCACTGCAACATTGAACTCCTGGCTTCAAGCAGTCCTCCCATGTAAGCCTCCCAAGTACCTAGGACAAGCACATGCAACTATGCCCAGCTAAATTCTTTTTAAATTTTTAATACAGATGAAGTCTTGCTATATTGCCTAGGTTGGTCTCAAACTCCTGGCCTCAAGTGATCCTCCTGCCTCAGCCTTCCAAAATGCTGGGATTACAAATGTGAATCACCATGCCCAGACTCTTTCTTTCTTCCGTTTATTACAGTAGAAAACATAATATAAAATGTATCATTTCAACCATTTTTAAATGTACACTTCAGTAATGTTAAGTATATTCACATTGTTGTGCAGCACATCTCAAGAACTTTTTATCTTGCAAAACTCAAACTCTATATTCACTAAACACTAATTCTCCTTCCCACTTCCCCAGCCTTTGGCAATGACCTTTCTACTTTCCACTTCTGTGACGTTGACTTCTTTATGTACCTCATATGAGTAAATTCATAGAGTATTTGTCCTTTTGTGACTGGTATATTTTGCTTCACACAATGTCTTTGAGATTCATCCATGTTTATTACATGCTTTAGAATGTCCTTTCTTTTTAAGGCTGCACAATATTCTATTGTATGTACATATTACATCTTTTAATCTATTCATCTGTTGTTAAACATTTGTGTTACTTCCATTTGGCTATTGTGATGTGAGTAAAAAGGCTGTTTAAATATCTCTTCAAGTATCACATACATGATTGGCAAATATTTTATCCTATTTTTTGTAGTTTTTTTAAATTCTGTTGTTTCCTTCACAGTTGATTTCCTTATTATGATGAGTATTTTCTTCTTTTGAGCCATATAATTCTCTCTACTGTCTGACAGCTTACTCTTGGCCTCACCAGTCCAAACAACACAATTTGAAGTAAGTACATTGTTAAATATTTCATTTCTAATTCAACATGATACGACAACCTAATATACCCCCTAAAAGATGTAACAATATTCATCAATCCTATGGTACAATAAGTTAGAACCCCCAGAACAACGTTATAAATGTTTCCTTTCTTTTCTTCCATTTACTTACAAGGAACAGAAACTCATTCAAATTATAGAAAAGGTCATGGAATAGGCCTCAAGAAAAACAGAATAGGATGGTTGGACGGTTTGAGGATCAAGTTAGTTCGAAGGACTCCAGCAACAGCCATTCACAAATCTTCATTAAAACACAGCCATTAGCATGACTCTACACTCTCTAAGTGGTTCCTTCTTCTTATACCATGACCCACTACTCCATCGTCTTCTCATTCAGTGCTTCTCAAATTATATGCAGTAAAGGATCATCCTTCCCCCACATCTCAATCCATCATAGGCCAGTACTTCTTTTTGTTTGTTTGTTTTTTGTCTTTTTTTTTTTTGAGACGGAGTTTCCCTCTTGTTACCCAGGCTGGAGTGCAATGGCGCGATCTCGGCTCACCGCAACCTCCGCCTCCTGGGTTCAGGCGATTCTCCTGCCTCAGCCTCCTGAGTAGCTGGGATTACAGGCATGCGCCACCATGCCCAGCTGATTTTTTGTATTTTTAGTAGAGACGGGGTTTCACCATGTTGACCAGGATGGTCTCGATCTCTTGACCTTGTGATCCACCCGCCTCGGCCTCCCAAAGTGCTGGGATTACAGGCTTGAGCCACCGCGCCCGGCCCAGGCCAGTACTTCTATAAAACACAAAGCTATACATTCGGATGTCATAGCAGTGTTAAATTTTTATGCAGTCTAAAACCTTAGCTGCTTCTCTTAGTCTTTGCTTACTGCAGACTAGTTAACAGAACAAAACTAATGTTCATATACCACACTTTCAACAACACTACATCTGCTTTCTCATAGTTTCTGACTGTTCATCTCTTTGGGTTGCAAGAGACCCTTAACAGCCTCCCCACTCTTTGCTACATTACAACCTGTAAATTTTGCTCCACCTCCACCCATTAACTGTATTCCCTCTCAGTTCATGTTTTAGAGAAAGGAAATTGTATTATCTTGTCACCTTTTCTGCTAAGCCAATGACTGCCATTGGTTCACTCGTCCACCTTTATCCAATAACACCTGAATGGATAAATAGCATCGCATGGCATGACACATGCATGACTAAAGAACACCCTTTTGGAGATCACAGACATGGCATAAATATTCTAATGGGCACATCATTTTCAGAGGTTTTAAATTTGTGTAGTATCTTATCAGAGGCTAATAAAGAGCAATAAAAAATTCTGCATTACCAGATAGAGTACCAGTTAAACAACAAGTGTGGTTTTCTCTCATTGAAAAAAGTTGACTGTTCAGTGCCCTCCCTGGGCAAGCTGAGATGCTGAGATGCTGCGGCCGATAATTGTCAGAGCAATACTTCACGTGTGATCCCTAGTGCTCACCTTAATTGGATGTGCCATTAATCCTCTTTCACTAACATGACCTGAATCCAGGAATAAGTAAACATGTTCTTCCCAGAGGGCACAATAATTTTTTAATCTACTTTCTCTGTGGTAGGTCATGGTTTCAGAGAAACTGATTTGGAATTGAGTTTCTCATAAAAGAAAAATAAGCAAAATGGGCCCCAGGATGTTCCTCTTATTCTTATTCTTGCCTTCCTCTGGTCTGTATAGTCACAGGAAAGAAAGAAACCAGACTCAAAAAAAAAAAAAAAAAAAAAAAGGTAGTCAATAACGCCAACTGATGATAAAATACAAATACCAAAATGTAGATACCTATTCATAGTCAATTATTAGTTTTGTGATACAAAAGAGGCAAGGCCCTATTAGATGGAGTGCAAAGGACTTCAAGAGGTAGGAGTTTCCAGTGATTCAAGAATGAGCTGCTCTTTGGAATCATCTGGTGAGATTTTTGAGCCCATTCCAGACCAATTAAGTCAGAATTTCTAGGAATTCATAGGGAGAAAATACATTCCAGTTTCCCCGGGGAAAAGTTCTATATGGCACCTGTTATAGAACAAATGGTGACTGTTTATTATTTTTAGCTGCCCCTTTCTTCTTTAAGGGCATTGGATAGTAAATAATATGGTCATCTTGGGATATAGTGTATTTTTCTGGATACTTTCCAGTTGATTTTAATGTCCACTCAGGGTTACAAACCAAACATTTAATCCAAATTTCTTATCTTGTTCAAGGAAAAAACAAGGTCCCTAGAATTTTTTTTTTTTTTTTTTTTTTTTTTTTTTTTTTTTTTGAGACGGAGTTTCGCTCTTGCTACCCAGGCTGGAGTGCAATGGCGCGATCTCGGCTCACCGCAACCTCCGTCTCCTGGGTTCAGGCAATTCTCCTGCCTCAGCCTCCTGAGTCGCTGGGATTACAGGCACACGCCACCATGCCCAGCTAATTTTTTGTATTTTTAGTAGAGACGGGGTTTCACCATGTTGACCAGGATGGTCTTGATCTCTTGACCTCGTGATCCACCCGCCTCGGCCTCCCAAAGTGCTGGGATTACACCTAGAATTTTTAAAAATCTGACTCAAGTCACAAGTAGTTAGCATTTAACACTCTAATATCACACTTCTTTTACCAAACACCAGGACTTTGGTCTAGGACCTGTTGCTCACTGCATAGAAAGCCAATCACTAAGTCAATAAGGATTGTCAGGGAAGAAGACTCTAATTGGATGGGTACTGCAGCAGAGGAGATGGGAAATCAGTTTCAAATCCATCTATCTCCCTAATTAACAGAGTTAGGAGTTAATGTGGCAGGAACAAAATGTAACCATGTATGGGAAGACAGAAATTTGGGAGGAGCAAGGAAGAGGAATTGGTCAACAGGAAGCAGGTAGTCAGTTAGGCAGCAATGATGGGTGAGAGGTTTGGCATCTCATTATCCAAATGCTGTAATCTGGTGAGTTTCAGTTTCCTGAGGAGGCCTGATGGTTGGCTTCCTGAGAAAGAAACTCAGACAAATGTGATGTTCTCAAGTTTTATGCCTGGAAGGATCAATTTCTATGTTTATTAAAAGAAACCATAATCATGAGTTCTATGAGAAAATTGGACTTGTTTCAGTACCCCTAGCCTTCTCATTTGTCAGTTTCTCATTCTTAAGGAATCTGGTCATGGATCTTTCTGGCTGCTTATGCTTAGGAGAAGTGTTGTGGGCAGCTCTGTACCATGAGTGACCTGGTGGTCACCCAGGAATCAAAGCCTATTCTATTAATAATACTATATTTTTCTTCTGAAATACAATCTTTCTTTCTCTAATTCCCCACCTCCACCAAAGAGAAATCATACAGAATCATCTCCTATTAATGGTACATAAAAATTTTGTCCAAATGAGATAACCAAATTTTACCCTTTTATGGTTTATTATTAATGTGAAAGCTAATTTTAATAAACCCTTATAAACAAATCTATTTAATTCCAATTAGCTTGACCAAAAGGTAGGATTTCCACAAACCTTTTATAACCTTTACAATTTTCTATTAAAGAGCAGATTAATGCTTCAAGAAAACCCTGCTATTTCAACACAGAAGCCCAGACACTGACCTTGTATCACTGTGCTTTTGTTGTTAATGTTTAATTTACAGAAAAACTTCGAACTAATTTTATCACTCAGAATCTGCCCTTATAATCTCAGTTGCCCACCTCTTTTGTGATATTCCCTAGGCCTAGAGGAATTGAATAGTTTTAATTTCTGGACTGTGTCTCATGAAAGGAGTTCATTTTGACTGTAACCTTCTCCTGAGTCTGATGATGAGGCTTGGACTGGTACCAATGCTCAAAATTTAGCAGGAGTCAGTACTATTTTCAGACCCGTGAGTAAAATTCCTGTCACTTAGCACAAGAATTAGTTAATCAGACATTTATACTTTAGAAAGTCCTATGATTTTCTCTAACATGTCACAAATTAAAACACTAATTTGCCATCTAGTCATTTAACTATTGTGTTAAAGTCATCAGGTTACTCCTTTCATATGTCTAATTTGATAATTTTTCATATGCCTGTCACTAGCATGCTAGTGACAGAATGTGACCGAAAGCATCAAATATGTGAGAGATCCTATGGCAAACTGATCAAATTAAAACAATTACATCATTTAAAAAATGGTAAACAAATATCAGTTTTGGAAATGCAGTATGAAGATAGGCTTCTTTCACTTAAATATTATACAACAAAACAGGGATTAAGTAACAACAAGCACACAATAATTTCTTTTCAGTGATTTAAAAGTGCACCATCACAAATTTCCAACATTGATTTCTGGATACAGTACTGACAACTCGTTAGACACCTTTCATCACTAGAATCTTCAAAACAGTGCAACCTTGTACATATTTTATATTCAAGTAAGATATGCGAAGGCCTAACAGTGATAAAAGACTTAAAATCAAAAATCACTGGAAAGTCTTGCTTTTAAAAATTACTACTTAATCCAAGTGAATGTCACTTAATTTTAATAATGGTAAACAAAACAAGTAATTTGAGAAAAATCCTGATTTCTCTAAGGATAAGGCCAGTCTTTTTTGAACATTAAAACTTTGTACCCATATCACAGGTTTTCTTCATTACCTGAAGAAAAAGATCTGAAACTAACTTAAATTGCTGATTGAATTGAATTACCTTGGAAATAAACACTATATTTAAACACTTCTAGTCTTACCTACTTTTCCAAATTACAAAATTAGCAATGTACTATTTCTGTCCAGAACTTACAAAAGTAAGTCTTTTATTTAATTTTATGTTTTGCCAGGAACCTTAAGCTCTTATAGCTCTCAAGATCATCAGAGGTAAGCAGAACAAATTGAATTTAAAATGGCTGATATGCTTTATTAATTTTTGGAGGCTTGACAAAGTTAGCTTAGAAACTTTAGACAAATAAAGCAAATGATAAACTGTTGTAAATGCATAGGAAACAAAATAACTATTCACAAAATCAAATACAAACCTTCCATTAGAAACTAGAAAAAAATCAATGTATACATACATATTTATATGTATATATAAGTGAAACCTAAATAAGAACAAACAGCAAATAAATGAAAATTAAAAACAAACAAGAAAACAACATCAAATTCTTTTTCTATGCAGTTTACCTTTGAGGATACAGTGTTACCCAGAATCTAAAAGAAACATAATGATATTTCATTCCTGGTAAACAAATTAATGTATACCACTATATGAATGAATATGCATTATACGAATGAATACCACTATACATTTTGTGCCATTAAGAAAATCACTTCAGGCATGTGACCACTAAGGGATTTATTGCAAATATTATCTATACAGAACTATGCATATACCATCTATACCAAAACTATCTTAATACTATCTGTACCATACTATGCAAATATGATAAGAAATTTGTCTCCATGTTAAGTCTGGCTTCATGCTTAACTATATTAAAGAAGAATTGTCAAACTGCCAATAGATGTCTTTACAATATTTCTTAATTTGCTTTCATCAAGACTAAGAACTTTATGAGCAATGTTAATTAGCCATATTTCTCCAATTTTTCTATCAGGTTTTAAAGAATATTTTACAATGTAAATTTTGTCAACTTTCTATTTTCTCTGTACATGTGTGAAGATAGACACACAGAGAAACAGAGGAAAAAAACTATGTATAATGTACACAGACCATATATGACCTACTTGGACTTTGTTTTGTCCTAATGTTTCTTTAAAAAAAAAAAAAAAAACTCATTTTACTTCAGGAAAAAAATTTGCCATACAAGATCCTGTCTCTTACAAAATTATTATCTTTTATTTGTAACCTTTCTTACCAAAAATACATCTATATACCTATAACTTTCTTCACATCTCTCTTCCCTATCTACTGCTCCTTTCTACCTTGTTGGATACATAACCTTTCCAAGTCAGTAACTTGAATTAATCCTTAGATACTTCTGGGCGAGGCAAAATTATTCTTTTTCTCAGTAAGAGCACATCCTCTTTGGCAAATTTTATGTACAGAATTGTACATTAACTACAATTCTTACTCTTAGCATTCTTAAATTTTAGTGAAAACAGAAACCAAAAATCCTGAACTGTCTGTAAAATATTAACATTTTATAGATGAGACAATTCCATAATTTTTAGAAACGTATTTCCCCATATCATAGCCCTTTCAAAATTAGAAATAACTCAGACATCCAATGAACATCAAAAACAATTTTAAGATTTTGTGTTACACAGTAAGTTCACCTACATTTATCCCATTTGCATGTACTCAATTCTTTCATTTTTAACAGCTTAATTACTTCTCAAAACGGAGACATTAAACAAAGCTAGTCATTCTTTCAAATTATTTCCTTGTCGACCTTTTTTTTTATAGCCTATGACTATAAGGTGCTTACCTAAGAACCTTGCAGTTTAATACATATGTATTTTTGCCAATCATTCAGAAGATTCAGCTGTTTTTATTAAACTAACATTATAATAGTCTCATTTGTCAAGGCACACAAAGATCATTTTGTTTTGGCTGAGTTTATAGTTTTATAACCTTCTCTGCCAAACCATGACACCTCAAAATATCCAACAGAGACAAATACAAAACACAGACAAAAATATATTCTAACATTTCTAAGACACTTCTATTTTTATCTTACCTATAATTTTAAAGCTAGGTTGTTTGTTAAAGATTTGCTTAAGTCACAAGAACTTGAAAAATATTTTGAACTTATTTACTTAATTTATGAGTGCTGTTTTATTCGTAAGTCAATTTGGTAGATACAGTATATAACATAATAAATATGCATAAACATAAACACATCTGAACATGCATGTACACACATAATAATCCAATAGCTTTTACTTCAGAACACTAGCCATGAGGTAGCAATACAAACTCACCAGTTTACAAACATATTCACATGGCTAAACTTTGTTTACCCAAAAAAGTAATCTAACAAACACTGTAAACTAAAATTTGGGGTAAAGCAGTTTCCATAGTAATTTGATTTTTAAAGGGCTAACCTCTCCTGACTTCAACGAACACAGGGGTTAAAAAGCACCACAGAACAACATCTCATATCAACCAGCATAATCCTGCTAAGAACAGCAGCCTAAAAGCCTGGATACACAGAACTCTATCCTGCTTTCTCTTTCAACAGTATGACCCATGGAGAGGCCAAACTTCCCCAGATTCCAAGGAATATTGGGGCCAAACTGTATTACAAAAGAGTATCAGTTTATCAAATTCTGATTTCCCATGGCTATATTGACCCTCACAAATAATCACCAAAACCTAATCCAACAGCTGCAGCAATCCACCAGAACTGACAGTGTCAAAACTGAAACAGACAGAGTGCTTTCCTCTCTCAATCACTGGACTCGTTCAAGGTCCACATGGAAATTTCTTTAGAATTTCTCAAATTGAGAGGAGTAGATCCCACTGTCTAGTGTCCACAAAAGACACCCATCTGGAAGCAGATGATAAACTTCAAAGGCTGTTCTTTCTAGGCAACCAGGAACACAGTTGAGGGTGGCAGCAGCAGGGTCAGAAAAGAGAGAAGGAGACCCACCTCCAGCGAAAAAAGGGTCTAGAAGCTGCCTAGGAGGACTTCTGAGACTCTCCTAGGTCCATGATAGCTGAGCCATGAGCAATGTGTTCCCACTCAGAGAACCAAAATCTGTTACTGAAACTGCAGGAGTTCAATCTAGTCTTGTTGATGGCTGCACAAAAGTCAGTCATTGAGAAGATGAGTATTGCCAGAAAAGAAGGCTTTAACTGGAGTCTGTCATGGAGGAGATGAGAGATCAGTCTCAAATCTTTCTCCCTAACTAAAATTAGGCATTCATATAACAGGAAAAAATGTAGCCATTGGTGGGAAAACAGGAATTAGGGAGGGGTAAGGAAGAGGAGTCAAAGGGAAGCAGGTGGTCAGTTAGGTAGCTATGATGACTGAGGGGTCTGGCATCTCATAGTCCAGATGTGAGGATCTGGTAAGTTTCAGGTCCTTGATAGGATCTGGGGGACCTGATGGTTGGTTTCCTGAGAAAGGAACTCAGATAAGACTAATGTAATTTTCTCAAGTTTTAACACTGGGAGGATGAATTTCTATGTTTACTGAAAAAAAGCCAAAAACATCAGCTCTGCGGAAAAATTGGGCTGATTCCACTTCCCTGCCACATTCTCCCCTTTCCTTCCCAAAAAACTAAAAATTACCTTATAAGCAAAGAAATGAAAATCTCTACCACCTCTTTCTTTCTGAGCTCCCCTCTCTAGATTTAAAGCTAAATAGCTGATTTGAGGCTGTTGCTAATAGATGAAAGGAAACTAAGATTTACAGTTACTAGTCACTTTGAATATATAGGGATGGGGTTGGCTGACAGTGAGGTTAAGATGTAGATCTCCTTACTGACTCCCTAACACCACCCACCTCCAACCACACACATATTCAAATACAACGTCTCCTACTACCACCCCTTGAATTTTTGTTTGTATGTGAGGGCTAAGTAGATTCAAGGAACAAAATGGTAAAGCATTTCAACTGTTTGTTCAACTGAGACAAAGAAAAGGCAGTTAACAGCCAAATTGCAAGGGTAGATGGGCTTCCAAAGGAATCAACACTTGGGGAAAAAAGAAGTCTGGCAAATAAACCTGAGCCCATTAAACTTTATTTTTGATAATTCTGCAACTTTGTTTATTCCTGTGAGGTGAGTATTGCTGACACAAATACCTGCCAGCCACATGAGTGTTTGTATAAGAAAAGGTATGACTCTTCCAGTGTTGTACCTGTATTTGGAAAAAAAAAATGAATACTCTGGCTTCACAAGATTACTCCTCACATTTTTGGTGTTATTGCCATAGCACAATCTTTGCCAGCAAGACTAGCTGAAAGAGTTTTCAGCCAGTGGCACTAAGGGACAGAAATTCTTAGTTGATCTATGCCACCAGACCAGCTTCTCCTTCCCATATAGTAGCTCCCCTCTCAAGACCTTAGGCATCTTGATCTACAGGAAGGCAACAGTCAAGATCATCTTAATTCATTATTCAGGCTTTAATTATGGGGAGCTTTCCAATAACAGTCACAGGAGGATCTGAATTCCTTTTCTCTCAGGAGATTCCTAGGCCTGTGTAAACATACCTACTTACCACTTCCTACCCAGCTACCTTCTCAGAATATTAAGGTCTTAAGAGTCTTTGCCAAGCCACAAAATAATTCTTGTGAAACTGTGCTCAAGGTGCTGAGTGCATACTCCCTTTTCCTTTATATTTGATTATCTAAAGAGGGCCAGTCAAATATCACTGTGCAAAACAACATCATCAACAAAACTCCTTCACCTTTTGAATGGTATCTTTCTTCATTGAAGTTCTAAGTAAGGGCTGACAGATAAAATACAGAAGGCCTGGTTATAACTGAAATGTATATGAACAAGAAATATATTTTAATATGAATATGTCCCAGCCAATATTTGGAACATAATTATGCTAAACAAAGTATTCACTGTTTTTCTAATATTCAAATTGAAATGAGTGTCCTGTATTTGTCTTTGCTAAAATGGGCAACCCTAAGCTGATATCTCTACAGTTACATACACTTACCAACCCCACCCATTCATTCTGGTCCAAGTTACACCCCCAAAGAGGGCAGAAACAGAATCTGAACAAGCTTAAGTCTGGATGGCAAGTTTTATTCTGCATTCTGAATTACTATATGAAGACTTTGGTTGTCAAAGATATGAATAGAACCACGTGGAGGGAAAAAGAACTATGACTTTGAGAGTGTCATATAAGCAAAACAGCACCTCCAAAATCCATGCTACTTCCATTAACTTCTGCCAGTGGCTTCCCACACCCAGTGAGTTCCTATTAAAATCTTTCTTTCTGTGGGATATCCTCCACTGAAGTAGTCACTTTTATACAATGCTTTACTACCAATGTCCACCTAGAGAAAAAAATCAGGCTAAATGAATCTGGTCTCATACTTTATGAAACTCAATTACAAATTGTTTTAAATGCTGTTTTGAAGGATGTGAACCCTCATAAAGTTACATATGAGATAAATATTTCATGAGTGTGATATTTAATTTTGTAATTTAAATGATGCAATGTTATGTTATTCCCTATTTTGTATGCAGGCACACATGCGCACATAAATAATAGCTGTTACTGATCTGTGCAGCCTTTTATAACCCTACAGCCATGACTTCAGGTCTCACTTGAATAGTGAGTCTCACCCAGCTTTGGTTAGTGGATATCTTTAAAAGTGGCAAAATCAGGATTTGAATCCATTCGGAGCATGTACACATAGCATATGAACAACATTGACTTCCTGTCTGCCATTGCCCAGGAATATTCTGGACCATGTCCCAGACACTGGCCTATGTCCCAGACACTGGTTTTCACCTTGATAGATTCTCTGGTTCTAAGTGTACAACATAATGTAATCTCTGGTCAATTGCACAAGATCCTCACATTCATGTGTTCTTAGACACCTCTCAAATATTGGGTAATATACTCAAGCTTGTATTCCCAGACTTTGTTATAGCCCAAATCCTTCTAATCAGATATATAGAACTTGTTAGTAATCACTTCTGCATTACTCATTATTAATATAGTATTCAACTGTGGTGTAGTCTTAATAAGTAGAAGTTCATACACTGAGCAGAACATTGCTCACCTTTGGCAGGGTGTGGTGGCTCAGGCCTATAATCCCAGCACTTTGGGAGACCGAGGCAGGTGGATCATGAGGTCAAGAGATCGAGACCATCCTGGCCAACATGGTGAAACCCTGTCTCTACTAAAAATACAAAAAAAAAAAAAAAAATAGCTGGGCATGGTAGCATATGCCTGTAGTCTCAGCTATGCCAGAAGCTGAGGCAGGAGAATCACTTGAACTTGGGAGATGGAGGTTGCAGTGAGCCAAGATTGTGCCACTGCACTCCAGGCTAGAGACAGAGTGAGACACCATCTAAAAAACAGAAAAGAAATAAAAAAGAAATTTGCTCACGTTTTATAGATACCAACTCTTTTATGACATGAGAATCATCTTTAAAAATTTTCTGTGATTAAGTAATATATAAATAGCACTTACCACCTGTGCTAAACTTATCAGTTACTACATATGCTACAGGGCATCCTACTGAAAATGTGGGCAAATATGGGTCTGTTAAAAGTCCCACTATTAGTTGGTTGAGAAACAGAGAATCAGTGTCTAGTAACCTGAAGCTATGATGTGCTCATTCCTGCTGGCTGACGTTTGTTATGCAGCAAGTGCTTCTCTCCCTAAACACCCTACTGTTCCTGAAATCTCTAACACTCTCACCTGTGATTTCCAGGTAGAAGGAGTCAGGCACGCAAACATCATGATCTTCATCAGCTAAGTATTGACATGTTCCTGAAGTCTTCAAACAATTTCTTGTTCCTGTAAATGTTCCTCACCTATAACTCATATGGCAACTGCCCTCCTTTCATCCTCTATAAGCTCTGCTCAAAGAATCTACTCAAAGAAATTTTCATGAAATCAATTCACCAGGCAGAGATGCTTGAGTGCCAGAGTACAATGTGAGTTGGATTGGGGACGGCCTGTCTGTTTTGTCACCATTATTTCATTAGCATATAGTGGAGTTCTTGGTGCATATGTGCTCTAGGGACACTTAAGAGAAAAAGAAGAAATATGCACTCAGACCCTATTAAACATACTCAAATAAAACAAATTTCCTTATTCATTTTAATAGTTTCTAAACGTCATTATACTCTTTCATTAGTAAGATAATCTTCAGAAAATCAGAGAACTAAAAAGGCATTATTAGGATTTATTTAGAGTTTACAGTGCAGGTGTTTTTTAAATCTCTCGTTCCCTCTCCTTTGCTTTCTATATTACATCATTCATTTACTATTTGTTGAGTATTTACGATACTTAAGAAAAACTATACTGGGTGTTATCGATGCCATAAATTAATTAGTCAAATTTCCTGAACATTCCAATAAAAGTTTTCTCTTTTGTTTGACAAATACATTTAACTACCCCCTAAAAGCCCAGTGAGTAATGTTTATACAGTTTTAATCTTTTCAGATGCTAAAAGCAAAATATTCCTAAGCTGAGACATTCTCTGCGGTAAAACATTTTTCCCAATTAGAAGAAATTTAAAAGAGTTTAGGGAAGAAAATATAAAGACATATTTTATATCAAGAAAAGTTTGATGTTTTTCGTTTTAGTTGATGTTGTATCTTTTGAGCACATTCCTGGACTGAAAAACAGAACTGTGTACTACATTTCTAAGACATGTTCCCCAAAACAGCTTTACATAGAAGTTCGTGTAATCCTAATTACAATCCTATCCAGTAGGTGGATGGGTATTAATAGATCACTTGGGGGCATGAAAATCATGGTGCAGACATATTGAATGACTTCTCCAGCATCAGCAGGGAAGTAACAACAGCCTCTTTGGAAGGCAGCCCAGTACAAAGGATTTGGGAGTCATAAAACTTGGGTTTGAAACTGTGCGATTTTGGGAAATTACTTAATATCTTCCTCCCCCTCTTTCCCCATAAAAAGAAATTAGGTTGAACCATTTGAAATTTCCAATATGCAATATTTTTGACCTACAAAAATGGCAATTTCATTGGGTTCAACCTCATAATAATGTTAACACTTAAAAGAGTTGTTCTAAGTGTAAAACCCGATACTCTATTTAAAGTATCTAGCGTGGAGTTGGAATAGAGAAGTGTTACATGAATGCTAGTTCTTTTTGTCCTTCCAGTGTCAAGCCTACAGCATCAACACAATTCTGTCACTCACATCTCAGCCATCCCTTTTAAGATTTTAGACAATGTAAAATATATTACCTAAGTGTATTTTATAATATATTCACTAAAATGTCAGTGCATTTTGAAATTTTAGGAGGTAAGACAAAAACAAGCAGGTGTGTAATTACTGCTGATTTTGTAGCTTAATTCAGCAGTGTGAAGTTTTTCCTGTCTACTTCCAAGCAGAGGCACACCTGTCTTGAACTTATACATTCACAATCCTCTCAAAACCTAAACCAGGAGACCCTAGGCTTGCTTTTGGTTGCAATTTAACAACACTGTGGATTAATAGACAAACATTTCTTTGAAATATTCAACAAGAGCGAGGCAATATAGATCTGGTGTCTGGGTCATCCAGGAAACTGACAATTTTAAGAAAGCCACAGAGGGGAGGAAAATGAAGCAAGGTAAAGAGGAATCTGTAAAATGAGGCTGATGCAGAACTGGACAAACCCAACACCCAAAATTTTCAGTTCCCATGTTCTTGAATTTTCTCTACCTTCATTCTTAAGAGCTTCAAGAGATACTAAATGAGTCAAAGAGCTAAGAACCCTGGATCCAAAAATGCGGTTTTCCATATGGTAAGGACATCTTTTTTTTTTTTTTTAAATCTGTGAGCTCAACTTCCAAAGGGCATTTAAATCAATGAGAAAAGAAATGAACTATCCAGAGAAATCAATTCTGATAATCAGGTAACAAAGGTCTAGCCGTTTATATTCATAAAAGTAATTAGGAGTCTTGAGCATTTGTGAACATGAATGTTTTTGCTAAAAGAAATGTACATGAATTTTTATACTAATTCACTTGAAACACAGATCTTGCTTTTGCTGAAATTATTTTCCCTCTTTTACTTTTTACCTCCTTTCTCCATGAGCATTCATTCCTATGGACTTGCTGCAGTGTACTAGTCACAGAGCCATCAATCATTAAATAACTATTTACTGAGTCTCCAACTTGTACTCAACACTATTTTACAGGCCAGATAAACATTAAAGAAACCTTTTGCGATGCTTCCTGATGTCTTTTATACTACGCCCTTCCCTTAAACAAGAATCTCAGTGTTTTTTTTTTTTTTTTTTTTTTTTTTTTTTTTT